>NW_026067891.1:20708-58494 GCF_014885135.2 Alexandromys fortis
TGCTGGGTCCATGGGTAGGTTGATCCCAAATTTCCTGAGAAACCTCCACACTGCTTTCCAGAGTGGTTGCACAAGTTTGCATTCCCACCAGCAATGGATGAGTGTACCCCTTTCTTCACAACCTCTCCAGCAAAGGCTATCATTGGTGTTTTTGATTTTCGCCATTCTGACAGGTGTAAGATGGTATCTTAAAGTTGTCTTGATTTGCATTTCCCTGATCGCTAAGGAAGTTGAGCATGACCTTAGGTGTCTTTTGGCATATTTCTGATTTTTTTAAGAATTTTATTTTTAACTGATAAATAAAACCAGGGAGATTGTGTATATTATCAACAAGTGCAATGTTTTGATATTTATAAGCGTTGTTCAGGTTTTATTCATGTTAAATAAGCCTTGTTTTCTTAATTTCTGTTGTTTTTGTTTTATTTTGGTTTTGGTAGTACTGAGGGTCAAATCCAAGGATCCTGTGCATGGTAAGCTGGCAGTTTACAAATGAGCTGCAATCCCAACTCAGCATTAAACACCTATCTCTTGTACATTTATAATATCCTCATGTAGCTCTTTTAAATGTACAATACACCATTATTGCATCATTAGCACATCAGGACTTCTTAACTCCTAACTGCACTAAATGCCTATTGGTAGGCTTCTTCCCTTCCCTTCCCCTCCTCCACAGGCCTCAGCCTCTCTCTGGTAAGCACTGTTACTACAACTTTTATAAAGTTCTTTCAGATATGAAGGAGTAGTCTATGTGCCCTTCTTTATTTCACTTAACATAAGGTTCTAGACAGAAACATTTGTGTTGTCACAAATGGCATTTCATTTCTTTTGATGTCCAAATATAACGTGCTGTGTATAAGTGTCGTACTTTCCCCGCGTTTCACGGGTGATCGGCTTGGTTGTTTCTTGGCTGTTCTGAGTAGTGCTGCAGTGAACACGGCAGTGACCTATCTGTTTCTTTCCTTTGGATGAGTCCCTGATAGTGGAATTGGTGGATTGTGTTCTTTCTTAAGTTTTTGAGTGATCTGCACACTGATTGGTTTTCATGACGACTGTACTCACTGTCCTACTAATAGTGGGCAAAGGTTCCCATTTGCCCGCACTGTCTTCAGCATTCATTATCTTTCCTCTTTGTGGACAGCCATCCTTAATATAATGAAATTATGTATCATTGCATTTTTTGTTTGATGTCATCCCATTTGCCTTCCTTTGATGCCTCAACTTTTAGTGTTAAGAGTCTTGTTTTCAAAAAAAAATCCTTAAAAAAATCCTTATTCAACTTTAATTTTAATTGAAAAGCTGTATTTAGAAAACATGTCTACAAGTAGCTGGAATCTTGAAGTGGGCACATTTCTGTGTGGCTGTGATACTCTAGATTCCTGCATTTTCTCATATTGAAACACTCCGGGGGAGATCAGTCAGCTATAGACACAAGAAGTTTTCGATAGTGACATTGTTATCCTTAGAGAATGTAATACTGATAATATTTTGGGGGAAATATCGATTGATTGCTACATCAACATAAATAGAATTTTTAAGATATGATCATATAAAAGTTTTATTTTGCACATAAAATGCATTGAACCTTGAAATAGTTCCAATGGAAAAACAACTAACCCTCTCCATGGTCATGGCCATATCACTTTCATATATTCAGCAGAATAAGTCACCAGAAAGACTAATAGCTAAAAGTTGAGAAAATGCAGCTAGAATGATTAAGGAGCTGAGTGGAATTGATTTCTAAGGAAAGATTAAAAGAACCATGTATGTATAACTTGGCTAAGTGACAACCAGAGCTGGAGGCAAAGAAAACTGTCTATAAATATTTGAAGAGTATAAACCAGGCATGCAAAACCCAACCTAGTGTGAGTTCTGAGTAGAAGCTTTCTACACTGAGTCTGGCCAGTCTGCCTCTTGCTGCTGCTGTGGAGAGCAGAGAGGTGGCCCTACACCCTTCGCTCTTCTGGACAGTCATTTATTTAGCAAACACACTGCTGAACCAAGGGCAAGACACACGTCAGGCTCCATGGGCCCTGCCTGGTCTCAAGGAAGTTGCAATTTTGTTTTCCATACGTCCAGTCATTAAAATGCTTAAAACACTGTATAGACCTCATTCTTTTAATGACCTTGTTTCATAGTGGAAGAAATGGAGAGACCAATGATAAAGAGTAGTACATGTAGATTTCCTGGAGATTGGCTTTGCCACCTATTCCTTCAGAACTTGATAATGGAAAAGGGTCAGGATTTCCTTTTTCATGGCGTCCTCACACAGTTTGTCTTTGTCTGTTGTAAACAACAGAAGAGCATATGAATCTGAATATAGTGCAGGCTATCCCAAAACACTTTCGTACTTAGCTGGTGTTTGGATAAGTAATACTCATATTGGTGCCAGAAGGACTCTGCCTTGCACAGTTTTTTTTTTGTTTGTTTGTTTGTTTCTTGAGACAGGGTTTCTCTGTGTAACAGCCCTGGCTGTCCTGGAACTCCTCTGTAGACCAGGCTGGCCTCAAATTCACAGAGATCCTCCTGTCTCTGCCTCCTGAGTGCTAGGATTAAAGTTGTGCACCACCACGCCTGACTTGCAATGCACACTTTTGAAGGCAGATTTACTTTTACTTACTATTGCTTAATGTAAACTGTGACAATAAAAATTTAAGTAAACATTTATAATTTGAATAAAAGAATTTCACTTTTTTCAAGTTAGATTTCTTTTAAATATCTGTCCCATAACAGTATAAATTATGAATTTATATTTTTCAGTTCAAAGTTTAGGGAAAAAATGTAATTGTTATATTCTAGTGCTTTTTTTCATACCTTTAATGAAACAGAAAGAGGCTATAATAGACATGTACCTAGCACATAGTAGGTACTCAACATAAGTCAGTTGTATCTGAGTTACAGGTTAAATTTAAAGCTGAAATAACTATCTGTATGGAACTTTATGCTGTTTGAAAAAATACCCCTTCCCTACTTAGCAGTGATTCTGTAAAATAGTGAGCAGGTAAGCATTGAGCAGTGATTTGTGCTGTAACTAGAGTTTCTGTGCCTTGTTAAGGACCAGAGTTATTCTTTCCATTGTAAGCTGAAATTCTTCAGAGTACTGACTTTATCTTTTTTATGACGTTTTAACACCAAACTCACTGTAGTTACTTAACTGGGTGCTTGTTCGATCACAAACAAGAAGGATCCATTATTGTGTCTGGTGGAATCAGCCCTGCCTACCACGGTCTCCCTGGAAATATCTTTTATCGTTGCTTCTACAACTGATGGCTACACACAGCCATTCTTGTGCTGGATTAGTCAGTGCCTGCTCCCTTTTTACACTGTTACTGCCTCTGTTTTTCTTGATATTGTTGAACGTGGTTTTGATTATTTGAGGCCTTGTCTCACAATCTAGGTTGAGGGTGCCATTGCTGTCAAAGATTTCTTATGTATAGATTAATAGTTTTCTCTTTGTGTTCACTGCTGTCAAAGATTTCTTATGTATAGATTAATAGTTTTCTCTTTGTGTTCACTGCCCCATGGAAACAAGGAAAAAAAATAGTCCTATACTCAAGAGTAGCACAGATCATGTATTAAATGAAAGAAACAAAAATAATGAGGACGAAAACCATTCTCAAAAAATAATAATGGTAAATTTTATAGCACTGATTCAGGGAGATAAGAATCAAGTAGGAAAAAACTGCCTAACCAAACTGCTTGCAGAAAAACTGGACGTGATTCCTGGCTTGAAATACAAAAAGTTCTAATTGAATCCTACAAAATGAATTGGATATTTTTATATAAGCCATGCACACTGGAGCAGTTAGAAGGGGAGAGAAATTGGGTGTCACATTAATTGGTATTTACTTTGAAATGCATTTTGGGTTATATTCAATAATTTGCACTTTGTATGAATTTAATTAGATGCTATGTGCCCCAGGTTGTATTTCAGATGAAAATGGGGGAGTTTTTGGCAATAACTATTGTACTATGTTATCAAACTGTTTTAAATAACTAGACAAAATGCTCACTTCTATGAAGGACAGAATTGGAATCATTTCATCATTATGATGATAATGTTTCAATGTGGAAACAATGTTAGCTATGTGCTATTTAAGTCCTCAGAAATTAGCAGAGGAGTACAGGAAGTCCCCTTGCAAGTAAATGCACATGTAGAAAGAAATGGGTGGTCGACCTCTGTGCTTGCAGGCTACCCCTTCAGGGAACCACTCCACAGCTCCCTGGGTTGTCTTACAATTAACTTGTTGATTTAATAAGCTAAAGGAAAGAGAGAACTTCCAACAATCTGTTCAGTGTAAAATATTTGAATAAACAAAAACTTCCTTATTGTTTAAATAGAAGTAAATTAGCTTGATAAACACTGAATGGGGAAGTGTAGAAAAAACTTAAAAGTAAGCTGTTTGTTTTGTGAAGTACCAAAAAGTAGTTGCAAATGTTTTTGCCACTAATAAACTTGGGATTGTTCAGTGTTAACAGTCATATCAAGTCATACATGAAGAAATTCTGACCCTGAACATTCAGAAGTATTTGGGTAGGATTTGGGTGAGCAGTACAATTCCTTGGGTATTTTAAATTGTAAAAACCAATATTTTTAAAAATGGTGTTTATGGATGTTAAGACAGTTCTGTCTTTAGAAGTGAGGGTGACACCACATGTGATTTCATGATTTGTAACAGGAATTGGCACTTGAAGATACTGCTGACCTAAAGGTGAGGAATTTTATGTAACAAGTTAACTACTTGTGTAACACGGAAAGAATGTTCTACCAATAGCAGCTAGAGGTCGATTTTTAGATACACAGAAAGGAACTTCCCTTGGTATTACATTGTATCTGTGTGTGCTTCTGAAACATCAAAGCCAACCCTGGTGGTCCATTTCTTTTAATAGGCCACGCCTACCTCAGCAAGGTCACATCACATTCCGAGAATGTGACCTTGCTTGTGGAATGGTGACTTGCTTGTGGAAATCAGAGGACTCTTGGAAATGGCCGTTTTCTTCCTCTGCCTTGTGTGCTTCAAGAGACTGAAGGCTATAGAGCTTGGTGGCGGGTTCTTTTATCTTTTCAGCCTTCTGCCTGCCCCTTCTTTATTAAAAATAGCCAACATTTATTTACAGATTTATATTTTGCAAACTACTTACACTTGTAATGTGCCTGACATATAAAAATAGTCACTTTGAATATGCTTTATATTTAATTCAGACTCGCATTCAGTAAGCTGTTTTCATGTACCTTATCCTATTTAACCTCTCAGCAGTCTGCATTAAGTCCATCATCCCATTGTTAATAGACTTAGAGATTCACTGACTTGCCCAAGGTAGCGTCAGAACTCATGTCTGTACCCACTCCTGCCAGATCATTCCTCAGCCCTCACCTTCTCAATCCAGGAAGAAATAAAACTTTTTCTTCTTTTTTATTTGAACTGTTTGGACCAAATGATTGATTCTTGGCTCGAGAACAGTGAGGGGAAAACAAGAGATTACTTTCTAGGAATCTATGAAGTGAACAGATTCACGTCTTTGGTTTTTCCTGGGTAGACAAATATGACAATTAGTCCAGTGAAGGTCAGATGAAATTTTAGATGGTGTTCTATGTCTAATAATTGGACAAAGCGGTTTTTCTTTTCATGGATTAAGGAACAGAAAAAAGTAGGCTTCTCAGGAAGACTTAGCAGGTGAGCGGCTTGACAAGGAATAGCTAATGTTCTCATAGGTGAAGAATGCATCACCATTTCACCTGTGTCCATGACTTGGCAGAGACTGCTTGGAAAGTAGACGTGGGAGAAGGGTGGGAGAGTGGGCAGTGGGGGTAAAAAGCAGCTGGAAATACTTAGAATCCATAATGAGATAATTAAGACTAATTAGCTGGCCCTGTAGGCAGAAAGCAGCCCATTAAGTCCAGATCCAGTTTTAATAATGTACCTGGCTTTGAGGGTAGAGTCCAGAGCTCCCTGGGGAATAGAATGCTCGGGGTGGAACTTGTAGGTTAGGTCTCTTACGAAAGGAACAGCAACTCTGCACTGGATAATGTGAGTATTGTGCTTTTCTAGAACTTCAGAGAGCCTCAGTTTTCTCATCTATTAAATGGAGATACTTAGAGGATTGCCATGCAAACTGAATGCCTACTAACTATTAACTAAGAAAGAAACACTTATTGAAAGTCATAAGCAAATCACCATGGACCTCAAAGTGAGGCAGTTTCACTACTCTTCCTGAGTCTGCTCTCCCCACTGATGACGCTTGCGATTCTAAAATACCCTGCCCTGCCTGAAGTCACAGTCATCTCAGGAGTGACCAGAGCTCCTAATCAGTTTACAAGGAAACTGGACTGGAGCCAGATTCAGTCCTTTTGAAGGACTAGCCAAGCACATTCCTTGAGTCCTCTGCTAAACAAAACTTGAGGACTGTCATCTTACAGCATTGGACTTAGCAGGACCCGTGGAGGTAGATGGACTGAGACCACGGATTCCGCTGGGATCACCCACAGCTGCTTGCCTTTAGTGGACTATTTTCTGTACTCACTCTTGTCTTATTCTTTTCCTAATTTACCTCAGTTTGGACTACCTTAACAGGCAAGTCTTTATGTACTGTGTTAAATTCTTATTACTTATATAACAGATTGCCACAACTTAATAATTTAAACAGTACAAAGATTATTTCATAGTTCTAGATGGCAGATGTCCAAAGTGGGTCTCATTGAGTTGAACTACGGCATTGGCGGTGCTGTGGTCTAGATAGTCTATCTTCCTGCTTCACAGCTTCTAGAGGTCCTTTCCCCACCCCTCACCCACCACCCCAGAGAACAGTTGGCCTGGGCTCATGGTGTTGTCCTTATGATTCTCTCCCACTTTTAAGGACTCTTAGGGCCAATTGGACTCATCTGAATAGTGCAAAATAATTTTTTTCTTCACTTGTTTTGACAGGGTCTTTTAAGTTGCTCAAACTGGACTAGAACTCTTGGTAATCCTCCTAAGAGCTGCGATTGAAAGTGTCTGTCACCATGCCAGGCAGATTTTCTATTTTAAAGACAGTCTTTAATTTGTCTTTATTAAATAACTCAAAATACTCACATGTTCCCATGTTAGAATTTTATCCATCATGCTGACATCACAAATGCCAGAGCATTTCATGATGTTTACCGTGCAGCATATACTTCGCAGCTGTTGGCTACCATCATTTATAATTACTGTAATTACTTGTTACTTGTCTCTCCTTGCCCACTTTACCAAGTCCCCAGTGATCCAGCCACTGTCTGCATTCAGATTTGAGGAACTCAAAAGATTGACAGTATGTCTGTATATATTTCAAGACAAGGAAGATAGACTCAGATTTTCTGTCGTGGCAGTGGTTTTCTTTTCTTTTTAGGATGTAGTGCATTAAAATTGGCTTTTCTTAAATGTAAAATCCAAGGGTATTCATCATATTTGGAGTATTTACAAGGTTGTATAACTACCACCATTATGTAATTCCAAAGCATTCTCATCACCAGCCCACCCCTTCTACTGACAGCCACTTAATTGTTTTCTGTCTCTATTTGTCCTACAGTGAACATTGACTATAAATGGAATTATAGCCTCTGTGTCTATCTTTAACTTAGTATAATAATTTTCAGGCTTATCCATGTCTTAGCATATATTGATACTTTCCCCGTTTTGATGGTTGAATATTTCTATGTGTGTACACACATACATATAACTCATCTACTCTTCGACTTAAATAAGCAGTTGAAATGTTCCTACCTTTGGCTATTATGAAAGAGTGCTGCTATAAAAATTTAGGTTTTGTTTAATTGAGACAGGGTCTCCTCTGCGCCCCAGATCTCCCTGGACATGGAGGTCCTCCTGCCTCTGCCTATGGAGTGCTTTGTTTACAAGTGCGCACGGTGCCGTCGGCTTACAAGTTGTGGTGGGTAACAGTGCCTCCAGCTGCTTGGAGTCCAATTCTGCAGCTCAGGAATAACTGCCAAGCCCTTGCACAGTGCCTGTCTCACCATATTGTACTGAAACTCATGGGATTCAGTTCTTAGCTCTCAGAGCAGGAATCAACTATTTTAAACTCACCGCCCCTCAAATTTGTTTTAGTGTGAGGTTGATTGCTTTGGGGGAGGTTTTGTTGGTTTAGTTTGGATTTTTTGAGGCAAGGTCACTTGGAAGCCAGTCTAGCCGCAAACTCATTATGTAGCTGAGAGTATCTTAAAACTCGTGATCTTCCTCTTAACATCTCACAAGTGTCCAAGGTTTGAAACTGCACACAACAATAAATAAAATGCACTAAAAATCAAGTATTTGGCCACCAACATATTAAGAAAGACCCTATTCTAAATGTATTCTCTCTAAAACATAAAAATAATATGGAACATATCATTGAAACATATAAAAATAATAATTTCTCTATTCAACCATACCCCCAGAAACCTAGAGAGGTGACTTGTTTGGTGATGTCCTAAAAGCCAAAAAAAAAAAATTATCTTTTCTTTTTATGGGTGATGAAGAACTTAAAATGTGTATTAATATAATAACTTACCTTTCATATTTGGAGATAGTTTGTTAATGAGCATTTTACCTATAAATCATATTAATTTTGTGACATACTAGAAAAAATGTCAACCTTATGATTCATAAGGTCCTGACATGTACATTTTACATAGTAAATATATGACTACATCCTTGAATTTAAAACTACCAGACAGCTCATATTTCTTCTTTTGCATCAGAACCAATAAATGGTACCTCTGTAGACAATACAGGGGAGAGGGACTCCTTAATGGATGCTGAAGCAAGTAACCAGTTTTCCAACTAAGGCAGTAAAACATAACCATGCCGTCACACAGGAAGAGCACAGCGCAATGGAGACCCTACTGATGGCCTCTCTCGGCATTGGCCTAGGGATTCTACTTTCCTCACCAGCACCAAGATGTTTTTTACTCTCTTCTGACTTTTCAACTCCAAATTCAAGATTCTGTGTCACTGACTTCACTCCATCCTTTTGATGCCTTCCACTCCATCAGAGATATTGGAGGAGTTAAAAGCAAACAGATCTCCGGCACTTATCAGCCGGGAAATATTTGGCAAGCTACATAATTCTTTTGGGCATCTCTGTTCCCATGTAAAAACTGAGATTGTATGATTTCATGGGATTTTGAGTTCCAACAGTTTGTTGAATATAGTAAGAGCCATGAGCATGTTCTTTGAATAAACTCAGGACTGACTTCATCCAGACACTATTCTAAATACTGGAGAGACAGCTGTCAGCAAAGCAGATCACGTTCCTCCCCAGAAAGGTTCTGTTCTCATAAAGGAGACAAATGATAACGTGTATAAAAGGTCCCAGCCAGTCACAGTAACTCCAGTAAGAACAGGAAAGCAGCTGCAGGATGACAGTGGAGGGAGTCGGTCACTTGAGACACAGTGGGCAGAAAGTGTGAAGATGTTATGGAGAGTCGCACTGCTGCTCACATTCCAACTGTATTTTTTGTTTGTTTTTTACATTATGAAATCTATGGGGTATTGTTTGTTGTTTGTGAAGACAGGGTTTCTGTGTGTAGCCCTGGCTGTCCTGGAATTCTCTCTGTAGATCAGGTTGCCATCAAACTCAGATTCACCTGCTTCTGCCTCCCAAGTGCTTGGATTAAAGGCAGTCGGCCACTGTCACTCAACTGAAATCTTTGTTTTTTAAAATTTGCATTAAAATTTAATTAAAATATAACTGTATCCCTTCCAATTTTCCTTTCTTTACAGACCCTTTCATGTCTCCTCTCTCAAACTCTCCTGTATCACTTCCCACTCCCTCTCAAACTGATGGCCTGTTTTTCTTTGACTGTTATTGTTAGACACATAAATCTATACACAAAGAACCTGCTGAGCCCATTTAGCATGGCATATATGGATATGAGTGAATGTTCTTAGGGCTGACCACTGAAGGGTCCCTTCCCTATAGAAGCTAATTCTCCCTGTCTCAGCAGTTATTAGTTGCCTACGGTTTTTTGTCTAGGGACGGGACCTAGTCAAATTGAGCCCTTCCCCATTATCATGTCTATTAATACTGTCATTACTCAGGTCTTATTTCGGCAGCCATATGATTGATGTGTCATGAGTGTACCTTCCCTGTTATTTCTGAGATTCAGTCTCCCTGGTCCTCTGGCTCCTACATCTCTATGCCCCTTCTTCCTCCATGTTTCCTGAGTCTTCGGTTCAGGAGTTGTTATAGCTATTTAGCCGAGCCCCCAAGCTCTGTTATCTCTGCATTATGCTCAGTTGTGATTTTCTGTAATGGTCTCCATTTACTGTAAAGAGGAGCTTGTTTGAACAGAGAAAGCTACACTCATCTGTGAGTACAAGGGTAAGCTTTGAAATGCAAATAGGGATTTTGCTGGTCTGGCGCAGTAGAATAGCAGGTTCTCTTCTAAGATCTGTGACCTCAGATTTCTAAGACAAGGAGTGGTTTCCTGCCTATTGAGTGGGCCTCAAGAATTGTGATTCGTGAAGTAGATGAAATCTGGAAGACTGTTTTATCTGTAGCTCAGAATATAAAGTTGGAATGCAGAAGCTCTGAATTTATGTTTGTTGTGAATAAACATCCCTTTGCGTTGGAAAAGTCTAAGCTTTGTTGCAGAGGCTTCATTCCCAGAGGAAGGGATTTATTGGGAAGGCAGTCGTGTGGTCGCACTTTTATTTAATTATCATAATCACCTCTCTACGTCCATGTTGACTCAAGACAAAAAAATGCTAATAGATGTCATTTATGAAGTGCCAGCAAGGGGAGGTACAGATGCTTCGTCATTTAATCCTCACAGCTAACTTTATGAAGTAAATATTGTGTCTCTTAATTACAAATGAGGACACTAAGGCTTAGATGCCAGACAGCTAACAGTGGCAGAGCCAGGACTGAAGCTTAGTTTCGGAGCATCCACTCAAGACTGGAAAGCCAGTCCCCTTCTGCCTGCAAGGATAATTATCGCTTTTTATTAATAATCACTTTTAGAAAACACTTTATCATAGGGGAAAATTGTTTTTAAATTCAATGTACATGTATAGTATGTACCTAGATCTGATAATGTTCACTTCTACTATTTGCTAGATTGGGGTTTTGTTTTTTCCTAGAGTCTTTTTTGTGTTTATTTTATGGTGGTAGTGTTTGAGCCCCTGTCTTTGATACAGCCTGGGCAATGTTGCTACTCTACCACTGAGCTACCTGCCCAGGCCTTTTTTTTCTTTTAATATCAAAAATTTTTTTTTTGTTTTTTTTTTAAAGAAAAAGAAAAAAAAAACTTTAGTTAAGGAGACAGAATACTTCAAGAGAAACCTCCTGAGCTCACAGAAGGTAAGGGATAGAGATTCCTTTCTGGACNTGGGCAATGTTGCTACTCTACCACTGAGCTACCTGCCCAGGCCTTTTTTTTCTTTTAATATCAAAAATTTTTTTTGTTTTTTTTTTTAAAGAAAAAGAAAAAAAAAACTTTAGTATAGCAGGTTTTCAAGTGGCTGGGCCTAGCATTGAAATCCTGATCCCACGCCCCTTCTTCCAAGTGCTAATCTTACAGACCTGGACCTTTAATCTGACCTGACCCAGAACTTTGGAAATTTGCTGAAACAAATGTTTTCCATTCAAATACAGTATTTCCCTAGTAACAGAAGGCACTGTTTCCAGAGCTAACACTGTAATACCAGAGCATATATGCCATCGGTGTATATGAAACATCTGTTTTTCATGTATTTTAGCATTTAATTGTAACACAAATGAATAATAAAAACCTAGAGACAGCTATTAGGGTTCAACCTAAAGATCAGAAAAGCAAAGTAGCCAAGCCACTAGAGAGCTCTTACCTATAAGAAACCCTGACTGAAAAGAGAACTAGTTCCTGGCTTATATTCCTCTCTAGTGCTAGGATTAAAGGCATGCACCATTACCACCTGACTTCTGTGGCAAACCAGTGTGACTACTGGGTCTAAAGATATGTACCCACTGCCTGGTCTGTTAGACTGACCAGTGTGGCTGTTTTTCTCTCTGATTAGCAAACAAGCTTTATTTATTAAAATACAAGTAAATTTCACTACATTTAATTCACTACAGAAACCTTAAAGATAGTTTCATCCTTATTTTGTAGATGAGGAAGCTGAGATTCAGTGGTTAGTAAGATACCCAAGGCTAAATAATCTGTGGCCAAGGTCAGATTCCTGAACCTGTGTACTGCAGAGCACTGCCTCATCGACTGGCACCCACACCGTAGCAGCAGGCCAAAGCTGGGGCCGAGATAAGTAGCCAGTGTAGGTTAGTAGTTAATATGCACATTATCAGTTTCTCTCCTTCAGTACAAGGAGCCTTGACCAAACAACGGTCATATCATGTACGTGCCTACAGTATTGATGGTATTATTAAATGTCTGCTTAAAAATCAGGGGGACATGAAACAGAAATAGGAAGGAGATAGAGCGCTTGTATAAGGCTTAGGAAGGGTGTGGCCATCTTTAGATGGCATCTTTGAATGCAAGCCTTGAAAATAACTTCTGTGACAAACGGTATTGGATATGAATGAAGAATGATATGATCACAAAGCCACATGACAGCAGAGATTATCAATTGGTCTGCCTTATTATTTACCCAAGATCTTGACCCATGATTAGAACACCAGGAAAGATTCTTTAACTTTTGTCATCTTTTTATGTTCTCTATTCTGTTGGACTCTAATGAGAAATTATATAAGTCTTAAGGGGAGAAGGAATCAGGAATCATAAAAAAAAAATTGATCAGGGTCAACCAGATCAGCTGCCATGGAAGAAGAGTCAAAAGACCCATCATTGATCACCTATGTGTTGGGGGAGGGGGCGTGGACTTCATCATCTGTACCAGGATGAATACATCCGTTTCTCTAGAGTTGACAGGCATCTGAGTCATATGGAAAGCTGCTACAACAGTTGCTGTTCTCTGGCCCAGCAATTATGACACAGTAGAGTGGGTCTGAAGTGGAGCCTGGAAGTTAGCATCTTATAAGCCCCAGCTTTAGCTCCTGCTTCTAGAGCAAGAACCAACCATTAAGGACCACTGGTCTCTTCTCTGAGATCATTTCCTACCAGATGCTGTATTTTAAAACCACCATTAGCACAGAAATCAGAAGATCTGAACCATATAGCGCTCTTCTAAGTGGCACCTTCAGCAAAACATCTAAGCTTTTTCTGTTGGCTCGTGAGCAAATGGTTTCCTGTGGCATAGGATGAATGAGAGGCCAATCTCATTTCAGAGAAACCAATTTCGAAAAGAATAGTATACAGATTTTTAGTGTGTGAAGATTCTGTTTTGACAGAATTCTTAAGGAAAATATAGTCTACCTTTCTATAAGAAATTTATGGGAAATACCTCATTTTATTCTTGTTTGTAATGAACAGGATCATAGAGAACAGTTGAATCTAAGTAAAGCATGAGGGGCCCCATCCTTTTGTCATTTATTGATAAGTTAATCTTTAAAGATTTGTATTTGTGTGTGTGTGTGTGTGTGTGTGTGTGTGTGTGTGTGTATTTGAGGGTGTTGGAGCTAGAGTTCCAGGCAGTTGTTAGTTGTCTGATGTCAGTGTTGGGAGCAGAACTCAGAGCCTCTGTAAGAGCAGCAGGTGCACTTAAATACTGAGCTAGTTATCTCTCCAGCCCCTGGAAGTTACGTTTTTAAAGAATGTAAATAAAAAAGAATAATAACTTAGAACTATCTGAGCACTTGAGTCTGTCAGCCCTTTGGGCCTTGGCACCAAAAGAGAGAAAAAGGGAAAGGGGGAGACTGTTATCTTTAAAGCCTTGAAAGTAGGGAAACTCGGGGGCTTCGAAGTGTAAAGATGGGTGGACATGCCTAAGGCATCAGTCAGTTAGAGCCAGAGTATTGTTGCTGTTACATTTGATATAAAGGACAGAGAAAAAACAAAATATTCAATTCAGTGAACCAAAGCGCCAATTGTGGCATGGGTGGGAATGCAGGCTGACCTCTTCACAGGGCATTTCCAAACCTGAATGAAATACTCAGTATTGAAGCTAATGCACATTAGCATACATTTTAAACCATAGTGACCCTTTTGTTCTATAGGTGAAGATGAGGATGAATTTGAGAATTTTATGCTGCCTCTCACGGTCTCCTTTGAAACAGTTTTGCAAATATTTAACAACAGCTTTAAACAAGAAGAAGTGAAGGTGAGTCTGTTTCCTCCCATGAAGAAATACAAGCATTCTTCCTCAGTGCCTTACCCCAGCAGAGAAGGTAGCTAGCAACATATCTGTCTGTTTGTGTATATGTGTGTCTCAGGCCCACATCTCTAAGTAATACGCTTGTGAGATAAACGTTAATAAAGTAAGCACTTTTCTAGTTCCAGATGCAAATGATATATGAGGTCAGCAGTGGCTTAAGACAGTCCGTTCATGGTAGGATGGTGCAGATTTGTCTCAGTGATGCTCACTGTGATAGCACAGTTCTCGGGGGCAAGCCACTTTAAACATTGCTGCCTCCCATCCACCCTGCTCTGTGTGTTCCACATATCCAGATAGAGACATGCACACATGCTAAAACCCTACATCTCTGAAGATTTTTTAAACAAGAATTTATATAAATCAGCACTTTATTAAATGGCTAGGCATATGTGTATAAATAGGAGCCGGCCTTGAAGTGTTGCATTCTTAAACTGAACAAAGTGATTAGGATAACTGATAGCTAAATAAGGCTTTATGTGCCTGTGGGAGCCATATTAGGATTGATTTGACAAGTCAGTTCAGCTGTGGCAACAGTCATAATATCTAAGACAACATTATGTTTTATTAGTAAAATCCTTAAGTGTAGCAAGCTGTTTGTGACAAAACAGCCCCATATTTTAACGTGGGGGGATGGGAAGCAGGCGCTTTGCCAAACAGAAATAGTGTCTCCCAAAATTATGCTGTATCAGAGCTATATTAAATAGATTGGCACTGATTATTATTTTTAAAAATAATAAATGCAGTCCAGAGAAGTAGGACCCTTGTTGGTGATGCCCTAGTCACATATTATTGTTGTTTGAAATAGGTTGAAATATTAACCATCATTTCATGGCTTCTCTTCTCTTGCTCCTTTCCCTCCTCCCACGCTTATTCTTTCTCTCATATACATACACACACACACACACAAATACCATGAAACCAATTAGAAAAGAGATGGCCTTTACTGATATTTATATAATTCTTCTGTGAAACAAAGATTACCTAAATGCTATACCTTTTACGTTAAAATGGAGTTCTTGAACTAGATGTTTATCAGGATAACATAGTCATGAAATTTTAAAAAGTTAATAAGATCTTAATTTTTCTTTGTTTATATGGTCTTCCTGAATTCTTTGTCCGTTCCTAGCCAAACTAACTATATTTTTTAGATGTTGTCCAAATGTTTCTGACCAACAGAATATTTGCAGCTTTTAAGTAGCCCTTGCTGCCCCTTATCAAAAAGATTTGGTGAGGTTAAAAACTGCCATCTTTATAAAAATTTTATTTGTCTCATTTGAAGATTTCATTATATTCTAAGCCTGTTTGGATGTAATTCCATCTAGTTTGATAGAAACCATCTTCCTAGAGTCATTTTTAATGGAGTTCCAGTGATATATCCCTAAACTAGCAAGTTCTTAACGACCCTGGAAAGTGACTGCTTGATTACACTTTAACGGTATTTGCAAATAAAATCACAAGTAATTAAGGGGAAATCTCCAGGCTTTTGAGCAAGTTTGATGCATGATAACTGCCTGATTCAGCTTCATCTAGAGTAATGCTGTGTAGGCAACAGCTACTGAGATCAATAGCAACGTAATGATAGTGGCAGAATTAAGTGAGTAACCTGAGAACTGTGCCTCAGAATGCATGCAGCTGCCACGAACCAAGGCCACACAGTGCACTCCGTGCTTCCGTCCTAAATGTTCATCAAAAGACGCCCTGCAGGAAAATGGAGTTAGATGCTCTTTATTGCTGATCGTGTCTCTTGCCACATTTATCAGGGAAATTGGATTAGCAGTTGGCAGCTGCAGGTAGACAAGATTCTGCAGTGATTAAATATGCAGCTTGGCTGCATTTGTTGTGACAGACCTTTAGTAAATTCTACTGTAAGCACCATCTGTCTAATTTGTATGAAGAGAACTTGGTGCTTAAAGCTACCAATAAGGAGCGAAATCTGTTGCTTTATCATAAACAAAACTTTTGTACTAAATGCTCTTAAATGTAATTTATTAGGTTAAGGCTATTTTTTCTATCATGGTGAATAAATAATACATGCAAAGGTGCTTTCAGGTACTTCATTTTACAAGTACTAGAGATGAAAACAGTTCTGTTTTGTTCTCCAATAAAGTATTTAGTATTCCAAACCACAGGAGGTGATGCTGTTAAAATATCTTTATGAAAATGCTGCAGGACTGCCAGATTCATTTAATTTGCAACCCTTACCAGGATCGTCTAAATCCCCGTGTATAGATATTCTTCAATGCAGATATTAGGACCTGTGTTGCCAAACTGAAATACTGTGAGGAAAAGAAATGCTGAAAAGCCCTTATTTATAACTTTGTTTTCTTTACTTAGTCCTAGTAAAATTGAAGCGAATGTTGAATTTTTGTTTTGAGAATTTTTGTTTGGGTTTTTTTTTTCTTTCCAAAGTCAAAGGGAAAGAAACAAACAAACAGAAATCGTAATACTGGAGTATTATTTCAAAACGTTTCTTGCCTCCCATCCCCCGTCATTTTATCCATAGTAAGATATAGTGTGCCGTTACCGTGGTCCATGCATATTTCTCCATTCAGCCATGACGTCACGGGTGTTAAGAAAAATGAATGAAAACTTCTCAGAGGAAGAGGAGCAGTTAAATAGGAACCTGCTATCTTTAGTCCCTTCGTAAAAACTCCCCGATGTTAAATTATTTAAAATCCTTGATTTTCAGCATGCGCACATTAAAAGTTTTCGCACTAAGTGCCAAATGTTGCAAACAGCACTTTAACAGAATGATTTTGCTTTGATCCCTGTAGCAGTTCCTGAATAATTTATCACAGGTTATTGCCTTAATTCTGGAGAGGGATAGAGCAATAAAGGCAGATGAAAACACTCCAGTTGAAACACCTTGGGGCCTGCTCATTCCTCTGACACGGCTCTTTTGTTGGAACTATTTAGAGGTTATTAAGATGTGTCTCCAGAATTAAGAGTATGCTGTAAGGATGAAGACAGCCATCTTAATTCTAAAGACAAAGCACAATGACCCTTCACCTTCTTTTTCTTTGTTGTTATTATATAGTAGAATTATGAGGATAATATTATAGCTGCCCCAGTAGTGCCACTACAGTAAAGGGTCTGTCAGACTTCCCATTAGAAACCCTGTTTGGGGGTCAGGGTGGAAGGAGCTGCGTTTCAGCTGTTTCCCAGCCCATCCGTCTCACACTTGGCACACAGACAACAGTTTACCATGCCGCGGACTGAAAGCTCTCAGCAGTTTCTTCTTGGACTCTCCAAAAAGGAGTCCATAGGATCAGATCACTAGACCTAACCACTCCTCAAATGTACCTCAAGAAAATTATTGGAACTCATCACCTTTTAGATTTTTCGCTTCCCGAAGATTCTGGGTTATTTGCTAGCTAGTGTGAGCTCCTGCTTAAGGCTGTCTGTCTTGTTCCCGAGCTGAGTACTGAGAAAATTCTCCTGTAGCCTTGTTTATTTATCTGTGTAGATTCTATGCTGCCTTGAGAGGACTGCTACTTTTTTATTAATATAATGAATCTGTTTCTTACATTAACACTACACTGTAGTTCTATCTAAAACTTATGCTTAATTTGTTAAATGCTGCCTCTGCTCTAAAGTAACATTTTCAAAGAAGGGAAACATTAGTATAATTTTATGGCCACATTTTACTGTATTAAAAAAGACCATAAATTCGCTTAACTAGAACCTTTGTATCAACTTGGCACCTTCAAAGAAGAAAAATTCTGACCAAATAAAAATAATCTTTTGTATAATGACATTTTATAAAAAAGCCCTTTCTTTGTACAAGGCATAAAGTAAAATTCGTGGTTCTTGTTCACTAATTTAGAATTGAATAATGGATATCTTATGTGTATATGGAAGCTTGAAATTACCTGACGAGTAGTCTGTATAAGTGTACATAATAAAAATAGGAATTTTCAAAACTGCTGTAATAGATTGGAAAGCCAAGTAGAGTCTGTAGGCTAGCATAGATGGCAGCCGGCGTGAGGGCGCTCAGAGGGGCGCCAGAGATGATGGATTCTGTTCTGGAGGCTGCAAGGAAGGAAGAAAGCTGAGAAAGACCAGGTCTATTTGGTGAGAGAAAAAACTGAATAGTAAGCAGTTTTTAAAAAATAATAGTAACATGAGATAATCGTGAAGAGGCCTGACAATTATAGAAACGCAAGAGCTGGTCATGTTATGGGGAAAAGCTAAATGAGTCATTCTGAACAGCAAAGATTGAAATTAGGAGTGTTCATATGCAGCACTTCGGGTTCCCATCATCCTATAAACGGTTAGAAATAGAAATCGAGCAATCCCCTGGACAACATCCAGGTACATTGAGTCTCCTGTTAGGAAGGAGGAGCAGGATGTCCGACTGCTTGCTGTGGTTTGGTTCACTGAAATGCCCTCTGTAATGAAGACAGTCAAAACTGATTGCCTACTAGACAGCTTTCCACTCATTACCAAGGTCAGTCTGTAAAGATCCCGAGACCGTTTTCTGCCTTAGCATTTCTACTGAAGCAGTATATTCAGAAGTCACAGTTGTGTATCTCAACTATCACACCTCCTTGTTGGGCAATTATGTTTATTTGTGCTCTTTGTTCTGACATTCTAGCATCTGTTCACGGGTTTTCTTTTCTCAATCATCATCTTAAGGACAGCTTAATTAAGAGTCCAGAGTATGAGTCAGATCTTTTTTATTTATATCAAGGAGGTTTGGTTTGGCTTCCTCCGTCCCTTTTGAAACCATTTGTGAACCACACTTTCTGTTTTTCAGGCAATTGCTAGGCATTTTTGCACACAAATGTATTTCTCACAACAGGTCTGTTGAATGGCCGTAATTATAATTAGCTCCCTTGATAGATGAAGAAACTAAAACTCATGAATTGCCTTGCCTTTCAGAGTTAAACAAAACTAGAGTTCAATTTCAGAGTCTTGTGACATTAAATTCAGAACTTTTTTCCTTATGTCATTTGCTAACTTGAACAATATGGCTGCCTTTCTGGGTGTATCATGATGCTATAGGTCACCCGGCCAGTTTGAGCTTGTCCTGAGTTATTGCAACTTTTCTTTGGGGAACTTTATATGCCAGTGCTAGGGCAGACTGAATTGAATAGTGAGGTTGATTTTAGTCAAGCCAGTTGGTTGGTTGAAATTTGCTATTAAATAATGTCTACACTATATACCTCTTGTGAAATTATGAATCCTGATTTTTTTTTCAAATTTGGCAGTGTTCAGATAAAAAGTATATTGAGTCTCAATGTTTCTGTGCTCCTGGAATTACAACTTAGCTCAGGTTATAAGAAGCAATGTGGAATTGGTCAGCAGATTGATGGTCTGTTTATTAAAGCGGCTATGGTTTTCTATGGAAAGAGATCTGAGCGAGACATTTTAGCTAATGAATCAGAATCAGATATGTGGTCATTATTGCCTGATTATTACTCCATCTGCTCTGCGCTAACGTGAAAATCAATTACTGTGTCTCTTTCCCACTGACAGCGTATGTTGATCGGGCTGGCGAGAGATCTTCGAGGGATTGCCTTTGCACTGAACACAAAGACCAGCTACACCATGCTGTTTGACTGGATGTATCCTTATTACACTGTGACAATCCCAGCTCTGCGCACAGAGGGATGCCAGGCCCCTCTCTTTCGTTTAATAGTGTGGCACAGTAGGGAAGAGGAAACAAAGCTAAATGAACTAATGTGTAATCAGCTAAAAATTACAGCACAGTGGCAGCGGTGCAGATAACTGAGCACAGCACTCAGAGACCCGGCTCAAGGAGGTCACTCTTTTCGTAGATACCATTAAATATTGACAACTTAAAAATCACTTCCCTCAAATGATTGTTTATGTTGGGGCTGCAGGCATCATGTAGCTAGTATCTGTACTTGTGATCAGTGATTTGAACCATGTGGTATTTTCTGAGGTGATTAGAAGTCTCTGCTCCATCTCAATTAGCAGGACTAAGAAGGTTACTTTATCTTTTTGAGATTTTACTCATAATGCTACAGTTGGTCATCTGATGAGGATGTTAGTGATCATGGAGGCAGCGGGATAAATGGTCAGGATTTGTCATTGGCTATAAAATTTGAATTTGCCATTACTAAATCGTAGTATAGATGGGAGTAGGGGGAAGCCCTATATAGAAATGCTTCATCGCATAAGAATAAAAAGAGACAGATGAGGTTTGAAATCCCAGCTCTTCATTCTATTTTGTGGAAACTTGGTGTTATCATCTAGCAAAAGAAAACAATCCAGTATGCTGGCTTACTGTGACCACTAAGATAAGTAAGCATTCTGTCTGAGGTCTGACACTTCACAATGGCCATAAACTTGTATTAACGTGCTGGGAGTATGCTGAGCCATCTTCGATCCTAACAGGAGACGACTTCTCAAAAGTATGATAGCTTCACGCCCTCTACATTGGAAACCCCTAGCACATAAGAAAATTGTACTTGAAAGCAAATTGATTTGTCTTATTTTATGATGTTCTTTCTTGGTGTAGCCCAGGTTGGCCTCAGACTTGACATGGAGCCAAGGATGGATCTCCTGGTCCCCCTGCCTCAGCCAACTAAGTATTGGGATTACAGGCCTGTCACATGCCGACTTAATTTACATTTAAGGGGTATAATTTCTCTCTTGCTTTATTAAACCTTTCTTATCCAAACTTTCTTTACATATTCTAAAGGAAACTTCTTGAAAGCAGTGTTCGGTGACTTTGCCGTAGTTGTGGCCCAAAACATAACAGATAGGAGCAAATTTTAGAGCGAACACTACACACTGTGAAAATTTTTAAACACTAATGTTTAGAGTATTAGTGACTTACGGTTTTAGTTGCTGTGGAAACCTATCTCATTTATTTTCTTAGAGATCAGATAAGATTTTTTCATGGCCCTGAAGCATCAACTGCATGCCTTATACATATAATGTCTGTATGCAGAGGTTATAAATTTAATCATAAGAAAGTCTTAATCTACAAAGGATAGACCAGAGACATATGAACATTTTATTTCTCTAAACAACCAATTCTAAAATCAGAACTTTCCATTTATTTGGAAAAATCATAAAAATTAACTTTGTTACCAAAAAAAATGATTATTTGCTTGAAACCAGGCTCTAAAGCCAGCCCACCCAGCAGCTAACAGGCTTTTTTCTTGTTCACCAGTTGAAGAGCCAAGGTCAGGAACTCCCTCCTGTGTCAACAATATAGTCTGCTTTCCATTTCAGCATTTGTCCAGCAGATGGCAGAAATGGAGAATCTTAGGACGTGGTGTTTTGTTTTGAGCTAGAAACCGGTATCTCCTCCATGTGACCACAGCTGAAGTTATTGGGGTCAGGGGCGAAGGGCGAAGTGTCAGTTATGCAGCAAGCTGTGCTACATTGCCAAACGCAGGGACTTGCTACTGGCCTTGCTTATAATAATTGAGTTTCAGTAGCAAATCAGCTTCCTTGGGAAAAGGCCAAAGGCTTTTCATAATTGTATTGACAACAAAATGAATATGATAAATGGTGTTCATTCAGTTGAGACAAGATTTATAGTTTTCCTTTGGGCAAGGGATGAAGAGCAAATATTTATAATAATAGTAAAATTTGTTTAAAAGTTACATTATTTGATCATTCAAAAAGCTTTATTAAAATATTTTGAAATACTTTTAACAGTTTCAGGTGATAAAGTACAGATTCTTTCCAAAGTATTCAGGTAATGCAAAAATGAATAAGTATATGATTTTTTAAAAATGCGGATATGAAAGTCATTTATTCTTCCTGAAATATTGATATGTCAAACCGTCAGTGATGATTCCCACATTACTGCTGGGGAAAGTTTATTTGCCTTTTATCCGCATAGATGTGTGTTCTTTAATTTGTTATGCAATCCTTAGCTTGCAGAAGAAATATTCCTGTAAGAGCACGTGTCATCGTAAAGTCAAAATACATTTTATTTATGATGATTGTTTGATAAAATGCTATTTTAGTGTTTAGCTATTTAATTCAGGAGCATCTCTGTGAACACTGACTGCATTAACTGCTACACAAGCTGCATAGCTTATCACTCTGTCCTTCCAAAACTAAATGGCCTGAAACTACATAGCAACCATCTTGATAATTTTTCTATGACTAGAGAATTCAGCAAGAAATCATTCATTTATACCTTTGCCCCAAAGTAAGAATGCAGCAATAAGAAAACTACCTTGCAGTGCACTGAAATACATTATTTAAGCCTTTCCCAGATTATACTTAGATTAAGGTGTCAAAAGTCCAGAAAGATGAACAAATGTGGTATTTCCGTATGCTCTAATTTCTGTGATGTGGTCATCGAGCTCTCACAGGCAGTCAGCACTGTTTATTACATGAGCTCTGTAAGGAGACGGTCTTACACTCCAGCCAGCTATCCGCATATCATAGTTCCCTTGTCGGAGCTGTTGTGATGGCCTGATTACATAAAGGTCCTACTGAAATGTCTGGTACAAAACAGCCATGTCACCGCTGTCATTTCTGTTCCTAAAACAGTTAATCAAGGACTCATACTTGCTTACTTATTCAGCAGATAAGTAAGTGGGCTTCCGTAGCACAGAGTGCTTGGTTCTAAGAACAGTGTAGGTTACTGAGACATAATTCTTACCTCAAATGAACTTTTTAGTTTAAACGAGTCCTGTGTGTGACTGACTTACAACAACATAGGAAGCTGTAGATGTCAGAACAAGAACAAGACAAGAAAGAGATGTCATTTATCTAAGGGATCAGGAAAGGCCCTGTAAAAGTGACCATGTCACCCTAACTCTTGCCAGGTCATGTAAGACTAGACCCTGGGGAGTTAAAAAGAGCAGTTTCAGGTGATCATCAGTTTAGGGTAAGAAAGATGTTTCATTAGGACACAGCTCATTTCATGGCTAGGGAAACAGATTGTCTGGGGCCCTTGAGTGTCAGACTCCAAAATGTATATCCATGTTCCACAGGCAGCATGAAGCCTGCAGAATACGTTCTCATGACTTTGGTTGGTCAGCATAATCAAGAAGTTTATTTCAAGGCGAAAGTAATTGGCATTGTATGTGAAACAAGTTGAACAGCAGAAGAAACGAAACCTAAACAGCCACCGTTGAGCCAGCATTCTTTGGAATGTGCATTTTATGCACCAGAAATACAAGAATAAAGTGGTGCTTTCCAGAAGTTTGCAATTAAGTAAACATGCAAAAGGAACTCCTATTGACCAACTAATTGCACGTGTTATAACAGACACGTGTGAAGGACCACATGCACATTTGTGAAGAATTGACAAGTATTTTAAGCAAAATGAGATTTGGGGGAGAAACCAAAAGTCGCAATAAGTTTGAAAAGATGGGTTTCCAGCCAGAAGAGAGGAAAGGTGTCACACAGCACATGGCCCCTCGTGGACACAGCGCAGATCTCACATCTTCTGCATGGATACAACACTGACGTTGGCATGTTTGTGGAGCATATTCAGATAGTCTCTGAAAGAAAGACTGCGGGGCTCTTTCTAGTCTAGACCCACGGTCTCACGCTGATTTCCCCAACAGTTTGAATGAAAAAACTCATGTTTTAGGTATCATAATGCTTTGTCCTCCTTTCTAGTTAGGTTCAGTGTGTGTGTGTGTGTGTGTGTGTGTGTGTGTGTGTGTGTGTGCAGGCCATGGCACACACACACACACACACACACACATGGAAATTAGAGGACAGCCTGTGGGAGTTAGTTCTTCCCTTCACCACGGGGTCCTGAGTACCAAGTTCACCTCATGAGGTACAGCAGCCGCACCTTTACCCAGTCAGCAACCATCCTGGCCCTTTTTTTTTTTTTTTCATACTTTTTAAAAATTACATATATCACTTTTTCTACAATTAAATCTACAAAGGAAATAGTTGTGGATTTTCTCTTTACTACTTTTTTGTGGTGCAGCACCTGGAAACTACTAGTAATTACTGGATGGACTAATGGGAGGACGCACGGATGAAAGCAAGTCTGATGCTTGCCACGTCCTCATATTTGGCATTGTCTGTGCCTTTGGTTTCTCATTTGTCTATGGAGACCTTTGGTATTCATTGGGAAGATCTAGGTAAGAGAAATTAGATCCATGCCCCTTCTACCTAAGGGCTCCCTTTCTCTTTCTCTGCCCAGATATATGTAGTCCTCACAAGGCCACTGGAAAATTAAACTTGGGTTTTGATTCTCGCTCTGTAATCTGAGCCTGGCATTCTCACTGTGAAGCCCTTTTAACCTCCATGCTTAGTAGCCCTCTGCTCTGCTTTCCAGTAATCACTCACTTTCTCTGTGGCAGTCACCTCTGTCAGAAGCATATTAGAACTGTCACTGTTCTCATTCCGCACAGAAAAGGGAGCATCCCCTTCATATCCCCTGGTCTTATCCCAGTGTGAATACAGCATGCTCTAAAAAACCTTAGAGCTGCAGGTGGCCAGTGCGGGCCTCCAGTGCACTTAGATTTGGAGATTGGTGTCTGTTCCCTGATGATCCCAGAGTTTGTGCGTAGGCTATCTCTTACCTGAACAGGGAGAGCACCCTTTACACACCTGCCACTCTGGTGAAGTATGACGAAAGAAAGCCTTGTCTTCCTAGTTCTAGATTCATGGTCCTTAACACAGTTCATCGTATGTGGTATCTGTATATTAAGCAATAACAGCTTTCCTAGTACTTAGAAACAGTAAACTGACAGTTCAGATCAAGTTTGTAGTCAAGTCGTGGTTTATGTTTTTGCGCGCACATGCGCGCGTGCAACACACTACATTTATGGGCATCAGAATACAACTCACCCTTCCCATCATATAGGTTCTGAGAATTAAACACAGTTTTGTCATTTGCAGCCATCTGGCTCTTCACCTAAGCATATCCACTCACTTCCTGTCTCCACCCCTTGTTCTTTTCCTTTGTGTTATTTTATAGCATGTTTATTTAATTTACTTCCTGATTGTTAGGATATAAATCCCACAAGGGAAGGCATTTTCCTAGTGCTTTTGTTCCCTGGTATCTCTGGAGACTCTAAAACAGTACATTTGAGGAGGGCTTCAGCAAATACTTGCTACGGGAGCCGTTTTCTGAATGCAGCCTGAGCCTGTCTCTCCTGAGGAACTGCTGCCTTCCTGCTCTGTCGGGGCCCAGCACACTGCAGGCCTAGGAAGGCTTGTTTTCACTATTGTAGAAGTGATTTCTTAAAGCTCAGCATGGAGTACTGTTTAAACCGTCAAGATCCACTTCTGCCATGTAGGCTCTGTCGCTTCTGTAGGTTTACAACAGCAAATACTGGGATCTACATTGTACTGAGCCTGTTCATGGTAGGCAGCCCAGGTTTCTGCACTCCTAGGGCTTCGAATGCAGAGATAAGTTCCGTAGTGGGCCAGCACAGTCATGTATGGGCCCTCTCCCAAGCCAGGTGGCCTAGCAGGTAGAGTGATGCTGGGAAGGGCTTTCAGGAATCATCGACAGCTGTGGTGGAATAGGAGGGTGGAGATGGTAGTGAAGCACAGATCTCAGCCCTTTCACAGCTCGCGGAACAGCAGGGAGTGCACACAGCCAGCCCTGCTTCTCAGAGAGATGAAGAAGAGATTGGTGCCTTTTGACAAAAATCAAGAAGACATCCCAGAGACATGGACCATGAGCTGGGTATTGGAAGATGGGATGAGGCGGAAGGAAGCAGCATATGGGAAACTGGGCACTAGATTGGAGTCCCCATGATTTGCAGGGGGTTGGGATAAACCAAACTGTGTGTAGAGCAGAAATGGTGAGGTTAGAGACACAGCAGCCTTCATGCCTTGACGAGGAACCTGGTGGGGGTTTGGGGGGAAGTGGGCAGGGGGTGTTATGCTGAGGCTTTTCACCATGGAGCTCTGTCCAAACCACACAGATCCAGTTCAGCGCTCTCATCTGAAGCAAAGACAAGTGACTGGGAAAGAGATGCGGGAACCTAGCAAGACAGAAAGTGATGCTCATGCTCTAGTTTGAGGCTTTCATATGTTTATTGTCTATTTCCCAAGGAGGAGGCCAAGTGAAGCTGGCAGAGATGCGTCAGCTGTTGATGCTGTGCATCCCTGGCTAGGCTCATCAGAGCTAGGCTCCCTCATATTAAAAAGGATGCTTCGCAGGCCAACCACAGGAAGCAGAGGCAGGTGAATCTCTGAATTCAAGGCCAGCTTAGTCTACCTAATGAGTTCCAGGACAGCCAGAGCTATATAATGGGAAGCTCACGGAGAGAGAGAGACTGAGAGACTGCATGGACGCTGTACTACCCTTAGCAACAGTGGCATTGAGCAGGTTAGAGCTACCTCCATCATACAGGGTGCCCAGAAGATGGAGCATTAATAGCAGGTCAGACCTTTTCTACAGGGTAACAAACAACCCAGATGTTTCTTGGAGTTCCAGTGGTACCAAAGCACAGAAGTCAACTACTTAATTTAAGCTGGGGTAGATCTAATGTGTACCGTTACTGTTTCTCTATGCTTTTGTGGGTTTTTTTTTTTAGCTTTTTCTTGGTGTAATACTCAGAAGCCCCAAAAATAATGACTCATATATTTGTATTCCTCTTTAGCTCAATTTACTTTTCTTCCCTATAACATCAAGCATAATTCTTTAAGCATGTATTTACTTTCTATTTAAAAGTATATCTATGACTTATGCCTGATACCAGGAATAAAACAGCTTAATTTACAGAGACAAATTCAAACCTTGTAGCTACTCCAAAAGTATAGCTGTATAGTTTGAAAGAGTAATTTATACAGTGCCATTGTCCAGGGAGCAAAAGAAATACGGATTTCTGTTTGTTTGCTTGCTTCTTTTAAAATCCCATTAATTTTCAGCAGCATTTTTTTGTTGTTGTTTTATTGTTATTTGGGGGAATGGTATCCAGGACTTTGTACATGTTAGTCGGTTTTCCGTTACTATGAGGCATTTCAAGTTCTTTGCCCCTAAATTCTTTAACAGACTTTATAAAAGGTATCCAGCCTATCTTCCAGTTCTTCAGAGAGCTATTGAGCGATGGTATGGAGAACCAGCATGTACTACTCCAATCTTAAAACTTTTAGCAGAACTGATGCAAAACAGGTAAGCAGCTGTGCACAGTCTAGGTATTGTCGCAGGTTAGCAAGAAAACAATAGACATGACCTTTGGAAGGAAGAAAGTTCTGGTATACTGTAGGGGTGTGGGGCTGAGAAAGACCACAGCCACTGTTATTTAAAATATGCAAACTCACAACGTGGGAAAAGAAGAGCAGTTATTTTAACTATTTCTTTGCTTAGATAACAATTCTTTAGAATTTTAAATAAGAAAATGTGATCTCTGAGTTGAGAGGGTTCACTTTATGAATAAGGAAACTGAGTCTCAGAGCAGTTCACATGCAGGTGTTGTTTGCCCAGGAGCTGGGAGGGTGTCTCTGCTGACCCTGAGCATCCTTCTGTGTTAGGTGCACGTGTTTGCAGCCACACCATCCTCAGCCCTTACGTCTGTGCAGAGTAGCAGGGATGCTGGTGCTCTGCTTAAAATCACTGACAGATTCGGCAAAGGGGTGGAGTATTACAGCAACCTACTTGTGTTTGCATCTTTAAAACGTGTCATTGTGGATGTGACCTAGCACCAGTCGCCTGTCACTTAGCCATCCTGTTGCATCATTGCCTCTGTGCAGACAGCCAGGCAGGGAAGGAACATGGATTGCAGCTCAGCTTCACTCTGTTGCTGAGTTGTTCACAGCAATAATTAGGTTTTTTTCCCTCTTACATGAGAGATGGAAGATTTGTAAAAGAAATGTTTTTTTTTAAAGCTCTTGAGTGTTTTTTTTTAAAGTTTTCTCAAGTATCTTAAATGAATACATGGGCTTTATATTTAATATTAGAAATGTGAATTATTTATAATTAAAATTGTTAATTAGACATGCAATGCCAAAATGGCATTTAGTAGAAAAAATAATGTTCTATGTTATTAAGCATTTTGTGTCTGCCATAGCAGGTAATTCATAGCACAAATGACTCAATAATTGCCATATAAAAATTTATATTTTATGAAACACTGTATAAATTTAGTATTTAGTGTGAATTACATATTTGCATTTTTCTAATCAGAGTTATTATGGTACTTAACAGTAAACTAATTTTGAAAAGCAGCAATTTCTTTAGTAAACAAGACATTAGCAATGATTCGCCTGTGGTTTTGGGGGTAGTTTTTTTGGTTTGTTGGACAATTAGTTGGTGTTTTGTCTTGTTTGTTTCCTGCAACATTATTTAAGTACATTCCATTGTATCTTGAAAGCATAGAGGCATGGCATGCCAGCGCAAAATGAGGCCAAGGAGGGGGATAAAGAGCAGATATTACATCAGAAGATTTGTCAATCCCTTAACTCTCTTCAGTGCTCTCCACCTGTGGGGAGAACTTGTGGAATTTGTTTGTGTGTGCAGTGGAAACTATGGTTTGTAATAGTGTAGTATATTTGAAATGTGTTCCATTCGTGAAACAACTCGGTTCACATTTGTGCATTAGTAAAAGGCCCTGTGTCTCCTGTCACTCTGGATTTTTTTAACTTTATGACTCATACTTAGGAGATAGCAAGTATGTAACTTACGGTTTTTAAACAATTAGCCATCAGCCACTTTGCGAGAAAGGAAAAGAGAGAGAAGATCTGTGATATAAAGTATCAGGATATTCTTTTGATAAATTAAAAAATGAACCCTTTGAATAAACCAATAGTGAGAAAATTATTGTATGTAGGTTGTCGGTAGCCGTTCAATTGGAGTGACTCTTCTAAGGGTAATCGGTACTGGACTGCTCCTTGTAAATGCAACTGCTGTCGTGTTGATATTTGGTCTCTTTATCTTCAGGAATAGTCTGACTTTTGCTATATTTCTTAGGTCTCAGCGTTTGAATTTTGATGTATCCTCTCCTAATGGAATTCTTCTCTTCAGAGAAGCAAGCAAAATGATTTGCACTTATGGTAAATACCTTTTTCCATTGGTCTCTGCAGTATGCCATAACCTGTTTCTGGAAGGAAAGAGGCTCATTGTTTCATTCTTTTGAACCTCCATATCTGTATGAATTTGTGAGCTGGGTAATAGTGCAGGAAGCAGGACCCTTGCCTGAATAGCATCAGGCAGAGAGGTAATGACATCCTGGCCAACCTGATACATTTCTTTGGGATAAAATACAAATGTCAGTAGTAAAAAATACAGTAGACTTTTTAAAGTTATAGTATATTCAGAATTTCTCAAATTTATATCAAGGAATTTGCTGTCTTGGGAGACCACTTTGTCAGGAAATACCCTGGCAAATGGCAGTCAGTGTTTTACTACAATATTACAAGGAGTGTTATATTTCGGGTTCTGTACTCGTCGAAGTAGAGTTCCCAAGTCAAGATTGTTCTAGTCGATCACATTAGTATTTTTTATAATTTATTTAGCAGTTTAAGCCTAAGAACTATCATTATCTCTAACACTTGCTAATGAAAACAACTTTGTTACTTTTCTTCTGGGAACTTTTCTGAGTTGTAAGCATTTATTTTGTTATTTAACAATTCCAGACCTGCATTTACTCCATTCTAGTAACTCTGTTTCCAGACCCTCTCAACTCCCCTGACAGCCCTTTTACTTCTCTTACCCATGTTTGTTAGTGTCCTGTGGAAGCGGTGCTGGATAGGGAACTAAGCTTCAGAGCTTGTGGGCATTGTACCTTCCAGTGGGATACAATTAAATGCTGCTCTGTCCCCCAGAATCAGCGCAGTAAGTGGAGGCTTCGTGAGCCCCTTCCGTACCCATAGCTGACTGCTCAGAGGGTCTCACTTTCGTGGACCCAGCACCAGTACAGATAGCTGCAGTGAGTTCATGGTTTTGCCATGATTGTGTCACACTTCAGAGATGGCAGTTTGCAGCCCTTCTCCCTACCTTCCAGCTCTCTGCTTCTTTCTTCATCCTCTTCCACAGTGTTCCCTGAGCCTTGAGGGCACGGTGGTGCAAATGTCTTATTTTCTGTGGAGCCTCCAACTACCTTGTATCTTCAGCATCTTTTGAAGTCAATGGATCTTTGCAGTTACTTCAAACACTGTAGCGAGAGGCTGCTCTGATTGGTCAGTAGCTATTGTCTGCAGGTGTAAACAGGTGTCTTGAAAGATGACCTGGTACTGTATAGGTTCAGCAAAGCAGCAGTATCAGGTTTCATCATGGGGTGTGAGACCTGTTCAGTCATGGATTTGGTGCTGAGTGTATAGTACTACACATGGATTCCCTCCTGTAGAGTAGACCACAAACTTTTTTTTTTATGTATTCAACATTCTTAGCCATGAGGGAAATGCAAATAAAATTACATTAAGATTCTCTCTCAGTCCAGTCAAAAGGGTCATCATCAAATATGCAAATACAACAAATGCTGTATTAGGTCATTACCATGCATTCCTCAAGTCCTCAGCATAGGTATGATCATGGGAATGTTGGAGTTTGTAATAAAGAATTAAGTCAGATACTGTCCTGAAAGGCCTTAGACCAGCTAGCCAGTATAATTACTGTGGCAATTTGAATAGGTATGGTCCCCCAAAGACTCTGGTACTATTTGGAGAATGTGACCTTATTCGAGAAAGTCTGTTATTGTAGGGGCAAGCTTTGAGTGAGGTCTTATATGCTCAAGCAGAGCCCAGTGTGGCAGTCTCTTCTGTGTTACCTGTGGATCAAGATGTAGAACACTCCTTCTCCAGCACCATGTTTCCTCCCGTGATGATAATGGACTGAACCTCTGAAACTGTAAGCCAACCCCAGTTAAATATTGTCCTTTATAAGAGTTGCTGTGGTCATGGTGTCTCTTCATAGAAATAGAAACCCTAACAAAGACAATTACTATAATTACCATAACTAGCCACTATGATTACTATAACAAGAACTGAAATTGAATCTGTTGGCATTAAGAAGCTTGCCAGGTACTATGTAACTGTCAGCTGGTTGGATTAGAATTTCACCGGAAGTCGGTGTGACTGTAGATTGTAATTTTTTCCATATCCCTTCCTGCTTCCTGAGAAGATTTAGGAGGTTTATGACAAGCACTATTTGTTTTAGTGGTTTGCATCCTAAAACTTGAAGGAAACCAAAGGTACAAGTGGGAAAATATCCTCCAACTGTGTTACCAGTGACTTTAATACACACACTTCGCATAGAATAATATAAGATCGTCTCCCATCCTTGGTGAAATCCCATGCTGGCTTCCAGCCTTCTGGGATCTGGAATATTTTCTTATCATGCTTTTCCTCTGGAGAGTCTGGCATGTTTGTTTGAGGAAGATCATGTGGTTGTAGTCTAGGAGTCCAGAAGACAAAAGAGTAACAGCAAGACTGAGCTGAGCGTGAAATACTTATTTCTTTGGGTTATCCAAGGTGAACGACAAGGAAACCTAAAGGGCCCTTCTGTCCCCATCCTCACTGAGTTTCCTTGTAGCTCACCTCTCCTGGATAATGTTTGGGTATTCAGGTGGGGTGGTACTAGAGAGGACTCATTGCTTAGTACACATGATATATTACACATTTTGTGGACCATCTCTTCTTCACTGCTCTATGAGACTGGCAGAAAAATAATACTTTTGATATGCTGTTTTATTTATCTACATTCTGTCATGATATACTTTGATGTAAGTTTTTAATTTTGCTTCAGCTCTCAGCTGCTCTTGCCGTTACAGCTCAGGGTCAGCACTGAGGTTAGCCACAGTAGCACAAAACAATTTCCTGTTTGTACAGCCCAGGTAACATTTGGGTGAGGATTAAATTTTACCACATTTTCTACTAGCCCTAGCCTATTATTTCTAATGAGTTTTAAATTGCTTCAAGAACATGTATTTCAAAACTTAGTGCAATGATCCTTCAGCCTGAGCAACTTAATAAAAGAAATTTCTTTCTCTAAATTTTTGGTTAAAATGTTGCATGCAGTGTAATAAATGTTATTACTCTGGAAACCTAGTTCTCACTTTTAAGAAGTGGGTGTTTTTATGCTCAGTTTCCATTTGTTTAATCTTTTCTTCCCATTGCCTCTGGGTACTGGTATCTTTAGTGACATCTGTTGGTTGAAGAGTGCACAGAGGGGAGAAGCACTGCTTGTCTTCTTGAGGCTGGCCAACATGGGATTGCTGTGTCTTCCTTTGGTAGCTGATGTCCAGAACCTTAGCTTGTAAAAAATTAAACTTTAAAAATAGATAGAACAAACTATGATTATTCTCTCCACTGAAAAATGTACATCTTGAGCTGAGAGATGACTCAGCAGAGGACCTGGGTTTAATTCCCAGCACTCACATGGCCACTCAAAATTGTTTGTAACTCCAGTACCAGGCAATCAAGTGCCCTCTTCTGGCCCCCACTGGCACTAGACACACGTGTAGTGCATAAACATCCATGTAGGCAAAACACTCATACACATGGATAGTTGAATGAGTGAGCAGACTGATGGACAAACAGACAGATAACATCTCAAAAAAATTATTTTAAGAATTTTTATCTTTGAAGCAACATATGCTTCTTTAACACTCATAAATTGACTTTATAAAGTTTAATACAAACCATTGCTACTCCTCAAGCCAGTGGTTTACTCAATGGGATTTACAGAGTCCTCAAAGTCTGTTATAGTACCATAGAAGCTCTTCAAGGTGGGGCGGGGGGGGGGGGACAGAAGAGGGGATCTAGCTGAGGCAGAACTTAGATTCCCAGCACCTACATCGAGTAGTTCACAACTACCTGTAACCCCAATTGAGGGAATCCAACACCCTCTTCTGGCCTCCATAGGCATGGGGCACCCATGTGTAATATACACACACAGACATCCATATATTTTTGTCCACAAATATGTGGGCAGCACAAATTGGACTTGATGGATGAAAATAAAAGGACATAAAGTTGAACCTGGTGATGCAGGAAGGTCTTTATCTATCTGTTACTTTCATTGGTTAATAAAGAAACTGCCTTGGCCCTTTTGATAGGACAGAAAATTAGGTAGGCGGAGTAGACAGAACAGAATGCTAGGAAGAAGGAAGTAAACCAGACGCCATAACTCTCCTCTCCAGGACAGACACAATGAAGCTCCAACCCAAGGTGGACGTAGGTTAGAATCTTCCTGGTAGTCCACCACCTTGTGGTGCTACACACATTAATAAAAATGGGTTAATCAAGATTTGAGTTAGCCAAGAAGAGGCTTGATATAATGGACTAGGCAGTGTTTATATGAATACAGTTTGTGTGTTGTTATTTCGGGGCATAAGCTAGCCAGGTGGCCAGGAGCTGGGTGGCAGGAATGCAGCCCGCTGCTCCTTCTACAGGCTGGAACAAGCCTAAGGAGGAGATGAATGTGATCAAAACACATTGTATGAAATTTTGAAAAAACTAATAAAAATTTTTAAAGAACAAACTTTTACTTTAAAAAAGAAATAAATATGTAACAGGGAAACTGTCAATCTCAAAATTACTAGAGTCTTAAGTGAAAGTAACTTATCTATTTCTATCGCTTATGGATGCGTATGCAAATATACCATCCTGTCTGTCTGTCTGTCTGTGGAGTCAAAGAACAACTTTCAGAACTCATTTCTCTTCCACTGAATGAGGAGCAGGAATTAAACTCAGGTCATCAGGCAGCAGACATCCCCTAAATCATCTAACCAGCCCCAACTTTATCCTTTTAAAAGAAACTTGATTGGGTATGTTTAAGGAATGTAACATGATGTTATGTGATGGCTACAGACAATATGAAATGTTTCTGTATAGAAGAAGCAAATCAACATGTTAACCCTATTGTTTCCTATGTGCTTACATGGCAAGAGTAGCTAAGACCTACTCATTTTGCATGAAACACAAATGCATTGTTGCTGTTGTTATTCCACCTGCAAGCTGGGTCATGCAGGATTATTCTTTCTATGTTTGGCTTGTTTCAATTAACATAATACATTACCCTCCAGATTCTCCAGCCTATGACAGAAGGCATGATCTTGGGCTCTTTAGGACTGAAGGATGTAGTGTCTGTGTGTCTGTGTGTCTGTGTGTGTATGCTGCTCCTCTCTCCATCTGTCCATCAACAGTTTCATTGTACATACTCTGGCTATTGAGTGTGCCCATGCCTGGTAGATGTTATTGGCATATGGTAGGTCTGTATTTGATTTCATCAAAACCTCATCCTGATTTTCTTGATGGCTATGCCAACACTGTACAAGGGTTCTCTGTCGTCTCCATCTTTGCCAGCAAAGATTGTCATCTCTTGACATTTTGGTGAAGCACCATCCTAGAAGGTATGAGACAGTTTCTGACAGTGGATTTGAATTTCCTTTCTCCTGTGTTGATGATGTTGAACATCTTTTCATGACGCTTTTGGCTGTTTTCTATCAGAGTCATTTTCCATGGTGGAGTTCCATGAGTTCTTTGGGTATCTTGACTATTGACACCTTGTCAGGCACAGGCTTGCAGGTGTTTCTCACTATGGAAGCCACCTTTTCACTCTCTTAACTGTGCAAAAACTTTTTAGGTTAATATAGTCCCATTTGTTTTTGCTTTTATGGCCTAAGCTTTTGGAGTGACACCCAAAAATTCTGTGGGAAATCCAGTGTCCATATTATCCACTAGGAATAGCAGTTTCATCTCTGAATTTAGGTCTCTTATCCCTTTTGACTTGGTTTTTGTATAAGCTGTGAGTACAGGGTGTATGAGTGTGGGTGGGTGTGCGCGTGCACGTCCACACATGTGCACACCCACACACCTGTCTGTTTTTGTCTCTGTCTCTCTTCTTCCCTCTACTCCCTTACTCCTTACTCCCCCCCACCGTGTTGTTTTTGCATGTAGTAAGCCAATTGTTGGAGACTGTCCTTTCTCCATTGTGTGCTCTTGTAACTAAGGTTTCTCTCCGTCCCACCAATTCCCAAATATCCACTCTGAGTCATAATATTAATTATAAACTGTTTGACCTGTTAGCTCAGGCTTATTATTAACTAGCTTTTACAACTTAATCCATTTTTTTTATTCTATAGTTTACCATGAGACTCGTGGTTTGTTACCTCACATCTTGTTTCCACGGCAGCTGCTGGTGTCTCTGTGATTCCTTCTTTCTCCCTGTCTCTCTGCTTAGATTTCCCGTCTAGCTATATTCTACCTGGCAGTTAGCCAAATCAGCTTCTTTATTAACCAGTGGTAATAAAACATTCACAGCATACAGAAAGACATCCCACATCATGCTCTTGTTAACCTTGTTAAAAATTAGTTGGCCATATGTTCAGCTTTATATCTGGACCCACTGTTCTCCTCTTCCTTCCTGTGTCTGTTTTTAATGTAGAATGTCATACTATTTTGATTTCTATAGCTTTGTAGTATAATTTTAAATGAGAAGGAAGGATATCACTGACTTTTTTTTTCTTTTCTTCTCCTTTTTAGTTTTTTGAGACAAGGTTTCTCTGTGTAACAGCTCTGGCTATCCTGAAACTCACTTTGTAGACCTTGAACTCACAGAGATCCAGACTCGCCTCTGCCTCCCTGAGTGCTGGAATTAAAGTTGTGTACCACCACTGCCACCACCCCTGGCTGAGATCACTGACCATTTTTTAAATTATTTATTTTTATTTTATGTCCATTGGTGTTTTGGCTGCCGTGTATGCCTGTGTGAAGGTGTCAGATCTCCTGGAATAGGAGTTACAGACAGTTGTGAACTGCCATGCTAGGAATTGAACCTGGTTCCTCTGGAAGAGCAGCCAGTGCTGTTAACTGCTGAGTCATCTCTCCAGCCCCCTCACTGGCCATTTTTGTGTGTAAGAATTCATAATCTTCTGTGGTTTCTTATGAACCTTAAGAGTACTTCTATTTCTGTGAATATCATTAGAATTTTGATAAGTATGTTACTTTGGGTAATATGAACCTTTTTTCATTATTTCAATTCTTATAGTCCTTGAATACAGGTTATCTTTTATTTTATTTGTATTTTTAATTTCTTTCCTAAATGTTGTATGGTTCAGTGTGCTGATCTTTTAACTTTAAGGATATGCTTTCCTTAAGGAAAGTACTGAGTGTTTGCTTGCTAGCTTGTTTTAATGTGTGGAGTATTTGCGCGGTACGGTGTACAGATGAATACCCAGTATACAAAGCTTGTGACAGATGAAGGTCAACTTTGGGTGTCAAACTCAGTCACATTGAACCTTCATTTTTAAGACAGGATCTCTCACTGAATATGAATTCAGTGTGGCCGGCTGGCCAGTGCATTTCAGGGATCTGCCCATCAGCCCTTGCTCACCCTCAGCTATGAGGTCACAAACACCATACCGTACCTGACATTTGATTTCATTGTGAGGTACCCAGATCCAGGTCCTCACACCCACTGCTTATGTGGTGGGCTGTCCTGAGTGAGGCATTTCCCTAGGTCTCTGAGTGATTATCAGTGGAAGCAGTATGATTATATTTATGCTTTTATAAAACAACCTTGATAATGAGTTTAGTGATGAATTGTCTGATACAAAGCTAAAAAAGAAAGGGACAGAATTAGTCATTTGAATTAAGACTCACTGTTGGGGACAGTGTATGTACATTCTCCCTTTTCCATCTTAACATAATTCTCTCCTGTGACATAATAGCATGATTTTACATTATTTTTTTCACACCCATAAAATGGTACAGCAGTTCTTGGGTTTTCAGAACCGGATTTGATGTATATACCAAGTATTCTAAGAGCAAAATGTGTCCATCCACATCTTTAAACAACAGGTTTCTTTTTGTTAATATTCAGCCCGTAACAAAATTGTCACACTCCATAATTCAGATGTTGACAGATGAGATTATCCAGAAGTGTTTGTGGCTAACTCAGCAACTAGATGATCCAAAGGTGTACATTCAGCACTGGAAATTACAAGTCAGTCAGTGCATTTAGTTAGAACTGTATTCATTTATATTAAAAACATGTAGTGATGACAAAGTACACCCCTCCAGCAGACATGTCTAGCCCACAGCCCAGAACAGCTCGCAATGTACCCCAAGACAAGAGCATACACTCACTTCAGATATCATGAGAGGCTTTTTTACCTGTACTTTTTTAACCCAGTTGTACGGTTCTTGAGCATAAACTTTAACAGCATCATGTTGCAATGTCAAAAGGCTGGACATTGCTTGTAAGCTTTAAGTGTCAGTCTATAAGAACTATTTATGTATAATATACTATGTAAAAGTAAAATTCAGACTTTTTGCTGTGAATATTATGAAACTTCTACATGTATTGTGCCAATTAGAAGAAAATACAGACAAAAATAATTTTGCCTTAATGTTTTTAAAATTATATTCCACCTGTGTGCTTGTAAAATATTGTTTCTTTGGCTTTGTTTTGTTTTTACATTTAATTAGTTTTGTTATAGTGGGAACAACAAGCAGCTACCATATTACCTTGACATGCTTCTAGAAGTCAAGGATAACGTGTACAGTTGATCCTCTCCTTCCACTATGTGGGTTCAGGGGATCAAACTCAAATCATTAGACTTTGTGACAAGTGCCCCAATCTACTGAGCCTCGTCAGCAGGCCAACAATTTTTTTTTTTTTTTGCTCAAAAAGAAAATAAGCTTCTGTTCTAGGCATACGTGGTAACACACACCTTTGATTCCAATACTTGGGAGGCAGA
>NW_026067891.1:59052-106382 GCF_014885135.2 Alexandromys fortis
TTTTTTTTTTTTTTTTTTTTTGATTTTCGAGACAGGGTTTTTCCATAACTTTTTGGTTCCTGTCCTGGAACTAGCTCTTGTAGACCAGGCTGGCCTCGAACTCACAGAGATCCGCCTGCCTCTGCCTCCCGAGTGCTGGGATTAAAGGCGTGCGCCACCACCACCCAGCCAGAGCACCTTTTATACCTAAGTAAAATGCCCCAAAACAGTTCATACCATTAATGTGCATTAATAAAGATAATGATCCATTATGGCATCACTGAAACAGCTGTTCTTTTTTTTTTTCTTTAATTTACTCATTATGTATATGGTGTTCTGAGTGCATGCTTGCCTACATGTCAGAAGAGGGCACCAGAGCTCGTTATAGATGGTTGTGAGCACCATGAGGTTGCTGGGAATTGAACTCAGGACGTCTGGAAGAGCAGCCACTGAGCCATCTCTCCATCCCCAAAATCAATCAATCAATCAATCAATCAATCAATCTCTCTTTTACTTTTTTTTCCCCCTTTGGTTTTTCAAGACAAGATTTCTCTGTCAAACTGTCCTGGAACTCACTCTATAGACCAGGCTGGCCTCGAACTGACAGAGATCTGCCTCCCTCTGCCTCCCAAGTGCTGGGATTAAAGGTGTGCACCACCACCACCCACAAAACAGCCGCTCTTAACAGTTTAGTGTATGTCAGTCTTCAGCTTCTGTGTACACATGCGCATGCTTTGTACCTGGCACGATATGCTGCCCTTACTTGTCCCTTACTTATGTCTGTTGCTTCAAGTTAATATGCAAGTTTTCATTTTGCACAGAGTTTTCCATCCAGGAGCTTGAGACAGTCACCTCTGTGAGCTTTATTCATTCATGGCTGTGTATTAAGAACAGCAGGTGCTGGTCTAAGCTTCCTGGGCAAACTGAAAAGTCCTGTGAGGTCTGGAAAGGAAAGCTGATGAGGACAAGGCACCAGGGAAGGGAACCTCAGCACTCTCGCTCATCACTTGTGGTACCGTCACTTCCCCAGCCGTGAGCTCTTGACCAAACTAAGGAATTGCCTATTTGGAGCAGGCCTTACAGTCAGGAAGGAGTTAGAGTAATGTTATGACATCAGTGAGCTCTTGACCAGCATGTTAGTGTTCAGTGCTGGGGAAGATCACTGAGGTCTTTTCTCCCCCAGCAGCCTCTATAGTGCCATCTTTGAAAGTTAGCCAGCAGGCCAGAAATTTCCCAGTCAGTTCCAAGTTGGTTTCCTTGTTCTGCAACCAGCAGGTATGATATCTTCAGGAGTAGGGTCTTACCATCCATCTCTGGTGAGCAAACAAAAGTAACATTAGAGTAGCCTGTAACTATGAGCTTTGAATGATGGTGGTATGCCATCAGATGTGGGTTCATCAGAAGGTACAATTGTATTCCTCTAGTGGGGGAATCTTAAAGCTGAGAGAAGAGATGTCCATGTGGGGGACATGGAATGTATGACAAACTTTGTATCTTTCTGTTGACCTCTGTGGAATCCTAGAACTGCTCTTTAAAAAATAATATATCTTTGGGCCGGGTGGTAGTGGCACACACCTTTAAGCCCAGCACTCAGGAGGCAGGCGGATCTCTGTAAGTTCGAGACCAGCCTGGTCTACAAGAGCTAGTTCCAGAACAGGCTCCAAAGCTACAGAGAAATCCTGTCTCGAAAAACTTTGTGTGTGTGTGTGTGTGTGTGTGTGTGTGTGTGTGTGTGTGTGTGTGTATGTGTGTGTATTTGTTACATTACTAGAGTGCAAGAAGTAGGCCAAGCTAGAAAGATGATATTAACTGGGATTACTGTAAAGAAGAGCTAATCAGGAGGGTGCCTTAGGGAAGCGTGTTCCAGAATGAAGGAAGTAGACTCGGGGTCCTGAGGCAGGAATGTATCAGACATGTCTAAGGAGCTGCAGAGGAGGTCAGTAGCCAGAGCAGAGCAGAATGCACCAGCAGCAGAGTGGTGAGAGATGAGTCCTGAAGGCCTGCACCAGTTCCTGCTGCAGTTTAGCTCCCAGCTGAAAGGGCCTGAAGAATAGGTCAGATTTTGTTGTTGTTGTTGTTTTTGTTGTTGTTGTTGTTGTTGTTTGGTGTTTTGATTTGGTTTAGGGTTTTGTTTTTGTTTTTGTTTTTTTTTGGAGATAGGGTCTTACTTTGTATCTCTAGAACTTGCTGTGTAGAGAAAACTGACCCCAAACTCAAAGTGCTGGTCTTAAAGGCATACAGCACCATGCCCAGCCCTGTGTAGCATTTTGAACAGAGGAATGGCAGTCTGCTGGCTGCCTTATTATGAGAGAAAATAGAACTGCATGCAGGAGGTGAGAGAAGGCTGTTGTGGCAATGCAAGCCCTGAGGTGACGGTAGTGAGAAATGGTGGAGCATAGTTAGATTCTGAAGCTGGGGCGAATCAAGTGTGTCAGTTAGGTGGAGGAACAGTGTATGGAAAGAACATAGGCAAGGGAATGTAGCAAATCAGCAAGAACAAGGGCGCTGCTGCTGACTGAGATGGAGAAGCTGAAGCAGGAGGGCCAGCTCAGTAGCTCCACATTGACTGAGTTTGAAATGTTGGTGTCATCCAAGTACAGATGCTCAATGTAAATATGGCGTGTGAATCTGGAGTCTGGAAGTTCCAGACTAAAGAAATGAGTGTGGGTGAGGTATTTAAAGGTGCAGAACTCAGTAAGGTAGCTGGTGGAGACAGGAGAAGGGAATGTAATAAATATAGGAAACTTGGGGATGTACCCTAGTGTGTGAGGGAAGGTGAAGAGGAAGGATCTTAACAGAAGAGCACTTGCAGCCAGCACTGACTAAGGGAAGTTGGACTGGTGGGAGGTCAGTGCCAGTGTCCAGAGCTCATCAGTAAGATGAGAAGAGATGAAGACACTGCCATTATTTTGTAAGGAGTTTTGTTGCAAAAGGAGCATAGTCTAGTTTGTGTTGCTTTTCTTTTGAAATGAAATAAATCTTAGCGTGTTTTATATGATGGTAATGATCTAATAGCAAAAAAGAAATGACCTCACAGGAGGGAAAGAAGCGCAGAAAAGCTAGGATTGATTGAATTAGCCGGGGACTGACTTGCTAAGGAGTGTGCAGTGTGAGTTCAGGTGCCTGCAGAAGGACGACTGAAAGTTTAGAATTCAGGATGTCTTCCCAGATCGTATATTTTTACTAGGCATTAGCAGTCCTCTAAAAATCACTGTAGTAATTTTAAGGTCCTAACAATTTGCTTAATTTTCCATATCCTTAACAATGCTGCATTCCCCTCTTGTAATTTGGAAGGGAAAGATGGTATTCCTTTTCCAGTCTTCACATGTTAATCCCCCTGCAGCCCTCTTCTGTCTGGGGATTCTGGCTGCTCTGCAGAGGCGAGAGTGGGTCCTGTGATCAGAGCACCGGAAATGAACATCCTGAAGTTCTCTCCCCACAGCTCTTGTGCTCCACCGTCTTGATTGCACTCTCTCTTCATGTTGTTCATCCAGGCCACTAAGAAAGACTTGTAGAGCTATCTGCTAAATATTAAATTTGCTTTAAAGATGAAAGGAGAAAAAGAAAAGATGAATTAATGTACTGGGTTGTTTTCTAAGGCAGAAAGCAGGGTTGTGCATACTGGTAAATGGTATTAGTGTGATATATCTTACTTACCCTTATGTCTTCCTTAAACCCACCATTGCTCCACCCCACACTCTACTCCCAACCCTGGCACAAAGAACTAGGAGGACATGAGCAAACAGATAAGCTGTAAACCCTTTCAGCTGATTGTGTAGTGAGGGGCCAGAGAACAGGCAAATGATACAGTATTGGCTTTACCCTGAATTATGTAAATGAAGGGATTAGTGGGAAATAACATTTTCTGTATCGTGCATATCTAGCTTCGTCTTTTCTTTCCCAGACCGAAGCTCCTCTGGGCTCTTGGACAGAACAAGTGAACTGTATGATGTCATACTTTACATATATTGGACACTGTCTCACTTACTGTTGGTGTAAGCATGTTGCATATGCTGTCTCCTTTACATAAGAGCCTTGGAAGTTATAAGTATTATTATCTTCATTTTATTGATAAGGAAACAGTGACTTACAGCTGTTAATAATGTGCCTAAATAACCAGATAGCACGCTTTTAGGTGAGCTAGCCTTCAGTTTGTGGCATTCTCTTCGCCTGAGGCCCTATAGAACCTTGACATCAGCCATATCCAGGTGCTGTGTTAGGACAGGGGCTTTGCTCCTACTGCTAAGTATGACAGATGTCATCAATGAGACAGTGTAGTTAGGGGTTTTTGCTTTGTTTCTAGGCTTGGAAAGTCCTTATAAAGATAAGTCTCCTTCCTTTGGTGCTACTGCAGTAGTGGCAAAGAATCAGCTGTTACTGGCTTCTGTGGCTGCCCACCTGACGGCCATTGCCTCCCACCACTGTAGTGCTATGGTGTAGATCCCTCTTAGGAGGAAGTGCAGGGAACAAAGGATTGAAAGTACTGGAACTACACAGGTTTGGGGCATAATAGGCAAGGCATAAACAATATCTGGGAGACAGAATATATATACACAGAGAGAGAGAATATGTATAGTAAGGTGAGTCTACTTGCTAGACTTTAAACTTTTTCAAAGCACACTCTCCAATTTTGGAAAATATTACTGAGTAATACAACCTGGAAAAAACTAAATTCAGTGAAAAAATAATGGCTTAGCAAGCCTTCGCTTTCATAGTCTTTAGTAGCAACCATGGAATGCTAGGATACTTGAGTAATGAGGTAGTTTCCTAACCCAAACATACTAATCATGCTTTTGTAAAGCCATAATAGTAAATTAATGAATTAATTCAGACGTGTTTGACGCAGTCCAAAAGGCAAGTGTGCCAACATTGTAACTTTAGCCTAGCAGAAAGGATCCGGAATAACCTGGATGGGAGATAATCTAGTGCATTATGTTCAGAACTGTCCATCAAAGTGCTTAAGTCGTCTGCTAAGCCTTTGCTGCAAAGTGCATGGAGATGTTAGGAAAGTGGAAGGGACCAGTTCTGCTGAGAGAGGAGGAGAGCAGGGAAGGCTTCGCAAACCAACCCTGGTGGCCAAGAAGTACACATTACTTCTAAAGATAGCAGTATAAAATAAGCCCTCAGGTTTCTTTCCTTTGTCTCTGCCCCCTAGCAAACACAGTGTGTGAGCCCTTTCTTACCTCCAGAATCACCCTAGTTCTTTCCATCTTCTATCTAGTGCTCTTCTTTTTCAGAAAAGGAAGGGTGAGGACATCACCTTAATTTATATTTCTTTGAGACAAATACCCTACTGTCTTAGTTAGGTTTTTATTGCTGTGAAGAGACACCATGGGAAAGTAGCTGAGAGCCCTACATCTTGCCTTGTAGGCAATAGGAAGTGGAGTTGAATGAAGCTTGAGTAAAGGAGACCTCCAAGCCCACCCCTGCAGGGACACACTTCCTCCAAAAAGCCACACCTTCTAATAGTGCCACTTCCTGTGAGCTTTTGCACTTAATCTTTTCTTTGCACCTTTTGCACTTACTCCACCTAAAACATCACATCTTCTAAGGCTATCTGGGATACTGCAATTGGCCCTTCAAGCATAGCCTGTTCCATGAAGCCTTTCCTACTGTCTTGTACCTAAACAAAGTTTGTTTCTTCTGTTGCCATAGCACCGTTACTCACTGCTCTGATAGTATTTGTCACATTTTATGGAGTCAATCACAAATCTCTTCACCCAGCCACAGTGAACTACAGAGCAAAAATTGTTTGTGTTCATGTGTTTTTACCCCGCACTTCACAGATAGTAGCTGTTAAATAAATACTGTCATATTGCACTCCGTCTTCATGGAGATAAGGCATCTGTCTCCAAGGTGAGTTAGAATGAGCATGTGTTACTGAGTACCTTTCAAGGTAGACTTCAGCTTTTGTTTCTCAGTTGTCTCAGTCATAAACAAAGCCACATGGATGTCCAACAACGTACAGAGCAATGGCAGTATTTAGTAACAGATCCCGAAGGGGAAACTTATCCTGTTTAGTTGTATTTCATGCTCTACTAGAACTATTGGTCCTTTTTAATATCTAAGTGCACATGTGGTTACTGTGATACACCTATCAAGTGTGAGCTGGCAGGGTGCTTACCTAGGATTCTCAAAGTCCAGGATTTGATCTTCAGCATCTCATAAACTGGATATGGAGGAGCAGACCTGTGGTCCCAGGATGCAGAGGCTGAAGTGAGGAAAGTTAGAAGTTAAAGGAAAGGAACACTGCTGGGCACTAGTGGCACACGTCCTTAATCCCAGCACTTGGGAGGCAGAGGCAGATGGATCTCTCTGAGTTCAAGGCCACCTTGGTCTACAAGAGCTAGTTCCGGGACAGGCTCCAAAGCCACAGAGAAACCCTTTCTCAAAAAACAGGAAGGAAGGAAGGAAGGAAGGAAGGAAGGAAGGAAGGAAGGAAGGAAGGAAGGAAGGAAGGAAGGAAGGAAGGAAATGGAACACTATGATATTTTTAGAATAGAACTTTTGTTTTTCCCCTTTCATCTTTAACACTTAAAATTTTCAGAACAAAAAATAACTTTATTCTGAAAGTGTATTCTAATTTAGTTTAAATTGATTTAAAATTATTAAAATTTAGAATAATTTTAGGTAGTATATCTTATACACACCCATGGGTAGGTCGAGGGTAAGAAGACCACTGATTAGCTGTCTTGAAATAATGGCGTGTGTGAGCATGTCGGACCACCAAGGAAGTGTAAATATTGGGCACTATGAAGCTGAAGCAGGATCTAAAGAGGTGAGGTGTGAGGAGAAACTAATGGTATGGTCTGAAAAACTCTTCCTCTGCCAGGCTTGAGGTCATTAGCGAAGGAAGGGAGGGAGGGAGGGAGGGAGAGAGGGAAGGAGGGAAGGAGGGAGGGAGGGAGAGAAGGAAAAAAGACCAAGTGGAGCCTTGCAATAGGTCTATACCATGGCTCTCACCACTTCAAAAAGCCTTGCAGTTGCTTCTTGTCTACCTCCTTGAGCTCACAGATTGCTCGTAGGGCCACTTTTACCCACAGACATATCTGTTGTTTAAAGAATTCCTGGATAGTGCTTAGCTACACACTTTCAGAACACATTTCAGATGCAGAAATTATTGATTATAAATGCTAAGTACTACTGAAATGTTAATATATAAACAGTTCTTTGTCTTGTAAATGACTAGCATATGTATTAGTCAGGGTTCTCTAAAGGAACAAAACTGTGGGGCATGGTGGCACATACTTTGGAAGGCAGACACAGGTGGATCTCTCTGAGTTCAAGGCCAGCCAATCTCGGTGAGATACTAACATACCAAGTTCTAGGACAGTCATGGCTGCATAGAGAGACCCTATCTCAACAGACAGAACATGGTAGCCCACACTTTACTTCCACACACAGGGAGCAGAAGCAGGTGGATCTCTGAATTTGAGACCAGCCAGGTCTATATAGTGAGTTTTAGGACATACACCCTGTCTCAAAAAATAAATAAAAATGAGGAACAGAACTGATAGAGTAATATAAATTAAATATAATATAAATTAAAGGGGATTTATTAGAATGGTTTCCAGACTAGTCCAACAGCGACTAGTTTACAGTGGGTTTGTCAGGACTCTGTTCAGAGAGCTGCTGGTGTTCAGTCTGTGTTGGAGTCTTGAAGACGGAGGTTCTGATACCAATGAAAGACTGTCTCAGTTACAGGAAAAATGAACTTACCCACAAGAGTGATGGCAGGCAGGCAAAAAGCAAAGGCTTTCTTCTTCCATGTCCCTTTATGCTGAGACTAGGAGATAGGACCCAGACTTAGGGCGGGTCTTCCACCTTAAATGATCCGATCTAGAAAATCCGTCACCGGTATGCCCAACTGCTTGGGTTTTAGTTGATTCCAGATGTGGTCAAATTGACAACCAAAGTTAGCCATTGCAGCCTAGAATTTTGGTAGAGATTTTAAACAAATCATCTCAAGATCTTCAAAGACCTAAAGAAAAAGGTAAGAAACCACGATTATTTTGTATAATGCCAGTAATTTCTTTTTTCTCTTTTTTTATTTTTAAAACAATCTTATTATACATACCAATCCCAGTTCCCTCTCCCTCTCGTCCTCCCACTCCCCCCACCTTCTCTCCATCCCACCCCCCATTCACTCCTCAGAGAGTGGGAGGCCTCCCATGGAGAGTCAACAAAGTCTCTCATATCACTTGAAGCAGGACCAAGGCCCTACCCACTGCATCTAGGCTAAGCAAAGTATCCCTCCTTAGAGAATGGGCTCTAAAGAGCCAGTTCATGCACTAAATACTGATACCACTACTAGTGGCCCCATAAACTGCCCAAGCCACATAACTGTCACCTCCATGCAGAGGGCCTAATTCTGTCTTATACAGGTTCCCCAGCCATCAGTCCGGGGTCAGTGAGCTTCCACTAGCTCTGGTCAGCTTTTTCTATGGGTTTCCCCATCATGGTTTTGATCCCTTTGCACATAATATCACTCCTCCCTCTCTATGACTGAGTTCGGCCCAGTGCTTAGCTGTGGGTCTCTGCATCTGCTTCCATCAGTCACTGGATGAAGGTTCTATGACAATTAAGGTAATCATCAATCTGGTCATAGGGGAAGGACAATTAAGATACCCTCTCCAGTGTTGCTTAAGGATTCCTGAGAATTTCCCTAGTGCCTGGTTTCTCACTAACCCCATAATGGCTCCCTTTTTCAAGGTATCTTTCCTTGTTCTCCCTCCCTGACCTTCCCAATCCCTCGTGTTCTTCTCTCCACTCCCCTCCACCCTCCACCCTCCCCTACGCTGCCAGTTTACTAAGGAGATATTGTGTACCTCCCCTTCCAGGTCTCTCTCAGGGTTCTCCTTGTTTCCTGTCTTCTCTGGGGTTGTGGACTGTAAACTGGTTATCCTTTGCTTTATGTCTAATATCCACTTATGAGTGAGAACAGACTGTGTTTGCCTTTCTGGGTCTGAGTTACCTTACTCGGGATTTGTTTTTCTAGTCCCGTCCATTTGCCTGCAAATTTCAAGATGTCATTATTTTTTTGCCGCTGAGTAATACTCCATTGTGTAAATGTATCACATTTTCTTTATCCATTCTTCAGTTGAGAGGCATTTACATTGTTTCCAGGTTCTGTGCCAGTAATTTCTGTGTTTCATCTAATTCCAAATCTATGAGACTCCTAGAAATGAAGTAACCCAAGATGAAATAAATTCACATAGGAAATCACAAGCTGGTGATTTTTAGTAGTATTTTTAATAATTCTTGGAGAATTTCATATAATGTATTTTGAACATATTCATCCCCTCAACTCCCATTACCACCCTCCCATCTCTTCACACTCAAGTTGAGATTTCTTCTTCTTTGAATACAGCTTGTGTTGCCAGGCGCTCTCGGGAACAGGACTTGAACTGGCATGTAGTTGGCCTACCAGGGCTTTTCACACTGAAGAAAACTGACACTCCCTCTCCCAGAAGCTCTCAAATGCTCTATCTCCTCAGCTAGTGCTGGGATTTGCTTAACTTGTAATTTTATCCTGCCTCTTTTTTTGTAATATGTGTGTGTGTATAGCTAACTCTGTTTCTCTCTTTTTTCCTTAACATTTATGTATTTATTATGCATTTCTGTACATGTATATTCATGTGTGCACAAGAGCCACAGAGCATGTGCGAAGTCAAAGGCCAGCTATGGCAACCCAGTCTACTTCCTCCACCATGCAGAGATGGATTTCAGGCCATCAGGCTTAGCAGCAGGTGTACTTCACCACTGAAATACCTTACCACCCTTATCCTTTCTTTTCTTAGTTAAAATTTTTATTTAAGGGCTAACAATTCATTTGCATTAAAGTAGACAAACTAATCTGAAGAGTGTGTGTCTCATGGTTTTCTTCATGTCTGTGCATATATATACATATATATCAGTGTGATCGCCATCCAAATAAAAACACTAACTTTCCAAAGTAGCCTTGACTGGTTTTTTTTCCTGCTGCTCTTCATTCCTCCCAAGTAAATGATCTTGTATACTTATTTTTTGTACAATGGGTGATTCAGTTTGGAGGACATGCTGGGGGAAAGTTAACATTAACTGCAAAGTGAAGATGATCAGTGTATCTCACAACAGCTTTGGATTACATCTCCTTATCACTTTCTTTCTGCTTTTACCCCACAACAGGAAATCAGATCCTGTCTCTTGGGAATCTCTCAAAAGATCAGATTTATCCAATGAAACTCAAGGGCATATCCATCTGCTATTCAGCTCTCAAATCTGCCTTATGTGGAAATTATGTCAGCTTTGGCGTCTTCAAGTTGTACGGGGACAACCATTTTGACAATGTACTCCAGGCCTTCGTGAAAATGCTGCTCTCAGTGTCCCACAGTGACTTGCTGGTAAGCCTGCTGTGTCCTGGGGGTCTTCATGGGAAAGTGGAATACCAGCACCCCAGCCTAGAATGGTTACAAACCTGGGAATCCAAACACCACCACATTCTGTTTCAAGATAGCATGCTTGCTCCATACTTAACAAACCTGGACAGCCCTAGTGCTTATCTGTGTAATTCAACACACAGGCTAGAACGTCACAGCTGTCACTTCTAACCACTTGTCATCCAAAGCACTGTAGCCTCTTCACATGAAAACAGACTTAGTAATGTCAAGGAATTGCTTTCAGCTATATTTATTATTCACAAGAGGAAATACATGATTTGATGCAGAATTTCCCCTTCCATCCATCCTTTTAACTTCTTCCTGTTTGACCTTCCTTTGTATTAAAATTTGGGTATGGCAGCCAGCATTAAACTGCATGTTGAGCTACCTGATATATGGGCTGTTATTCCTTTGGTTATTTACCCTGTGTTAGTCACCTCGCTGAGTGTCTAGACCACACTTTTTCCATGAGTGCATTGAAGCCCCTTTTCTGCTCATGACATTTAGCTTCTATGACGTATGTCAGTGATCTTTAAACTTTGGAACTTTGCAGAAATGTCTGGGATGCTTGTTAGAAACGCAAATTTCTAGACTTCTGGCTTGTGTCATAAGCAGATTTTCTTTAAAACATTTCAGCCACTTTATACAGGAGCCATTGTGTGCTTGGTGTATTTTCTGTAAGTACTTGTTAAAATAGCCAAATTCAGCATTGGGCTGAGACTTTCCCACCTGCTCCCAGAAGCTTCATAAATGACCTGGAGAGCTTGTGGGAGAAGTGTTCCTAGATCTTACAATGGACCAGTGCCCAGCACACTCATGCCAGGGTGTGACACCTCCTACGGTAAAGCAAAGTGCTCCTTGAACGCAGTACCTGTGTGACAGAAATTACAAAGCAGAATCATCAGTTACCTTGTTGGGCAGCCTCACTGAGGGACTTTTCTCTGCGGTTGTGCTCCACCAAGAAAACTGATTGCACTCCAGGCAAACCATCAGTACGTCTCAAACCTGAATGTACATCAGACTGTATTTATGACACTATGAAGGAAAAAGGCTGATTTCAAGGCCACACTTAAGAACTTTTTACTGAGTCTGGAGTGGGGTCAGAAAGCTACATCGTGAATAAGCGTGCTTAGAGGTGTTATAACCTCACTAGATGCTATTCTACTCTAGGTTATATTTGCCATGAGTGTTACACCTGCTTATAACATATACTGGTTTATGTTGCATTTGAGAATTCGCAGGCATTTTCTCATACACTTGCCTCTGGTCTTTATAATATGATAAATAATAAATCATTTGTCAACTAATAATTTAACTAAATGGGTTGGCCTTATAGAAATATAGCAGAATGAGGTACCATATCCATGTGGCTTACATTTACTCTATCTCTTTATATAGCAATATCGGAAACTGAGCCAGTCCTATTATCCCCTCCTGGAATGTCTTACCCAGGACCACATGAGCTTCGTCACCAACTTGGAGCCCCCTGTGCTCCTGTATGTTCTCACATCTCTCTCAGAGGGGCTCACCACTCTTGGTAAGGATCGTGAAAAACACTGTTCTCCATGGAAAGGACTTGACTTCATTCTTCTAATGTATGTGTTTGTTCACTGAGATTTTTGTCCAATGAAGGGAAAAAGAAATGTTGTCAGCCCAACTGAAAGATGGTTTTACAGCTATTACTTGCAAATGGGAAAATGTATGTTTAATATTTTGGTAACTTTTTATCAGTTTTGAGATAAAATTTAAATACCACCAAAGCCCAAAAAGTTCCAACAGATTCATAAACAATGATGAATCACAACAGTGCATAAAATATTTGCATCACTACACTCCAATATGTCCTCATCAGACCTATTGCCCACCCTTAGCCCTGCTCCAAGGAAACTACTGTCTTTCTAGATTTTCATATAAATGGACGCTTAAAACTAGAAATCGTTTGTCTTATTTCTTTCATTTAACATAATGCCTTTAATAATGATCTGGTTTTTTTAATCAGTTCATTATTCCTTCCCTTTGCCAAGTGTCACTGCATCACACGGATTACCACACTTGGTCTGTGCACAGATCTTCTCATGGAAGTTAGGATTGCTAAGCCTCTATGAGCATTCATAAGTGTCTGTGACGATTCTTTGTATTTCCCTCGGATAGATACCTAGAGTAGGATTTCTGGGCTGTCTGTCAGTTACTGTGCCGAGATGCTGTTTCCCGATATGGCTATAGTGTTTTGCCCAACAGTGTAGAAAGGTTCCAACTGTTCCCCATCCTTACACTTGCAGTGATTCTTTTCAGGCTGAGCTGTCAGTGCCTATGAGGTGAAATCTTTGTGGCTTTAATTTCCATATTACCAATGAATACTCGGAGGATCTCGCCATGCTTATTTGTTTTATCATGTGTTGTGCTTTATTCTGTTGCTGTAACAAACATACTTGAGAGAAGTCAACATACAGAAAGATGGGTTAATATTTTGGTTCACGATTTCAGAGATTTTAGTTTGTAGTCCTTTATTCTCCCCATTTTAGGCCTGAGGCAAGGCTAAAGATCATGGCAGGACGCAATTGAGAGAACAAAGTTTCTAACCTCATGGTGAGCAAGGAGCAGAGAGAGCAAGAAAGCGGGTTTGAAGTCAGATGACATGCTTGAGAGACACGCCTCAGTAGCCTACTTCCTTCAGCCATCCCCTACCCCTATTATTGTACTTCATATGAACTTATCAGTGACTAATTCATTGATGAAGTTAGCACCCTCATGATCCAGTCACCTCTTAATCCACCAGCAGCTGGGAACAGAGCCACAAGATACAAACAGCAACCTACATTTTCTTGGTAATGTGCTTGTTCATATCTTTTACACTGGTTTTTTGTTTTATTTTGTTTAACTTTGGTTTATGTTGTTGGTAATTTGTAAGCTGTTATATATTCTGGATACAAGACAAGGTCTCTCTGTGTAGCCTTGACTATCCTGGAACTCGCTCTGTAGACCAGGCTGGCATTGAACTCACAGAAATCCACCTGCCTCTGCCTCCAGATGCTGGAATTAAATGCATGTGCACCCCACCACTGGGCTTGGATACAGGGTTTGTTTGTTTGTTTGTGTTTGGTGATGGCAAGCAGGGTTTCTCTGTAAAGCTCTGACTGTCCTGGAACTTTTGTAGAATTTGTAGACAAAGCTGGCCTCAAACTCAGAGACCTGCCTGCCTTCATCTCCTGAGTGTTGGGATTAAAGGTTTATGTTGCTACCTCAGGTTTGAATACAAATTTTTTGTTTGTTTGTTTTTGTTTTTTTTGTTTTTCGAGACAGGGTTTCTCTGTGGTTTTGGAGCCTGTCCTGGAACTAGCTCTGTAGACCAGGCTGGTCTCGAACTCACAGAGATCCGCCTGCCTCTGCCTCCCAAGTGCTGGGATTAAAGGCATTCGCCATCGCCCGGCTTGAATACAGATTCTTAATCAAATATGTTTTGCAGATAATTTCAGACCATGACATGTCTTTGTATCTTCCTAACAATATCATCTGAAAAGGAAAAGTTTCTATTTTGAGGAAATCCAATACTTCTTTAGCCTACAGCCATAAAGATTTCCCATTTTCTTCCTAAAGTATCAGCAGTTTGTCCCTCCTTTATAAATCTATGATGCATTTCAATTTAACTGTTACCTCTGTTCTAGAGATCAAACATAAATTCTTTTTGAAGCATAAGTACTTGATTGTTCTAGAACTTTTCATCTTTTGCTTCCTTACCTTTTACTAACTACAACTTCTAATTTCATACTTGGTCTTAAATGCTGTGGTATAGTTCCTTAATATTTTTATCTTAAAAATTACTATAACATGAATTCTTGGCCATTTCATAGACATTTTAGAATTAACCTGTCAGTTTCTTGTGTTTCCCCACCCCCACCGACGAACAAAAGACTAGGGGAATTATGCTTAGGACTAAATTGAACCCTGCAGCTCCTTTTGGAGATGACAGGCATATTAGCTATTTTCAAGACCAATTCTGGAAAAATCCCCCCATTCTTCTTCTCACTAATGTCTTCCTTAATTAGAGCGTTGACTCTGAGTTTTTTATGTATTTTGTTTGATTTGTAACCAAATATTACAGGTTTTGTGCCTCTTAAATAGTATTCTTAAATTTCCTTTCTTTGCTACCCAATGGAAATGGTTTTTTAATATGTTGACCTTTCTAAACTTACTAATTGTGCTAATTTATCATAGAATTCTTAAAGTTTTCCATGTAGATATATCAGCTAAAGCTTTAATTTGTCTTATATACTAGCTAGAACCTGTAAAACAGTACTGGGTTAGGCTGGGGTTAGGGAAAAACAGTGTTGAATAGAGGTGATTGTACCAAATACCGTCTGCCGTCCCCAGGATGGAGGAAGCACTGAGACCCAGCAGTCCTATAATGTCCTGTCTAGGAAATTTGAACAGTTTACCAATGTGACTACAGCATTTTGCTCCAGCCATACAGAAAAGTTCCAGGTCCTCATTATCTTAATAATTAGGAGTCTTTAAAGTCTAAATGTTCTGATATTAGTGTCATGAATAATATTGAATTGACTTTATCAAATATTTTTCTATATACTTGTGCTAATTAGTTTATCCTCAGTTTGCCATAATCTAGGGTCATCTGAGAAGACAACCAGAACAGAGAAAACACCTCCATCAGATTGGCCCGTGAGCAAGCTGATGGGGTGTTTTCTTGATTAGTGAGTGGTATGGGAGGGCCCAGCCCATGTAGGCAGTATGGCCCATGAAGGCAGTGTGGCCCCTGTAGGCAGTGTGGCCCATGTAGGCAGTCCTGGAAGGTATAAGAAAGACAGCTAAATGTGAGCTGGGGAGCAAGCCAGTGATCAGCATCCCTTCTATGATCTCTACTTTAGTTCCTGTCCTGACATTCTTCAGTGACAGAGTGTAGCCTGAGACTTGAAAGATAACAAACCCTTTCCTTCCAAGTTGCTTTTGGTCATGGACTTTACCAAAGTAATAAAATTATACTAGTAAGACTATACAGGGTGTTTTAATGCTAATATATTGCATTAATAATGATGATCATGCTCAGAGGTTAAACCAACCCTGCTTTCCTGGATTCAGGGTAATGGGATTTTGATGCAGATTTTTACGTCTTTATTTGTATCAGATATTGGCGTATTCTTCTAAATTAATATATACTCCTATACTTCTTACATACTGTTCTGTTTTCATAACCCTGACATGTGTTAGTCTTTGTTTTGTGCCTTCATAATATGAGCTCAAAAGTATTCCTTCCTCTGCTGTCTCAGGTTTGCACAGACTTGAACAGGGTCTGTTTAATGTTGACTAGAATTCTCTAGTTCAGCTCTCTCACTTAGATTTTTCTTTGGGAAGTTTTCAATCACAAACTAAATTTCTTCTGTGGCTGTTCCAGTTATCTAATATCATCAGAGTATTTAGTTGCTCTTGTCTTTAGAATTTGCCCTTTTTATCTAAAGTTCATAGTAAAGCCGGGCGATGGTGGCGCACGCCTTTAATCCCAGCACTCGGGAGGCAGAGGCAGGCAGATCTCTGTGAGTTCAAGACCAGCCTGGTCTACAGAGCTAGTTCCAGGACAGGCTCCAAAGCCACAGAGAAACCCTGTCTCGAAAAAAAACCAAAAAAAAAAAAAAAAGATTGTTCATAGTATCCACCTGCTATCCAGTGTGTCCATAGTGTCTATCTGTAATAGCCTGCCTGTTGGTCATATCTATAATATCTGCCTGCTTCTTGGTGTATGTGTAGTGTCTGTCCGTAGTCTCAACAGTGATAGCCTAATTGCTGGTCATTGCGCCCTCTCTTCTTTTCTCTCCTCATCATTCTAGCTATAGTTATCAATTTTGTTTGCAAAGCTTTCATTTTAATGATTTTTCTGATTTTTGTTTTACTAAGTACAATGTTTTATTTTCTTCAATTCACTTTGCTTTCTCTTTCCTAGTCTTGTTTTCAGATGAACATATAGCTCATTGATCTTAGGCCCTTAGACCTTCTTTTGTAATATGTACATATACTACATCAGCACTACTATGAGCATATCTCAAAGATTAAATGAGTTCTGATTTTCTGTTTTTGAATTTTAAAAAAAAATTGAAATAGGGTTTCTCTGTGTGGCCTTGGCTGTCCTAGAACTCACTCTGTAGACCAAGCTGACTTCAAACTCCAGGAGATTGCCTGCCTCTGCCTTCCAAGTGCTGGAGTTAAAGGTTAATAATATTTTATTTATTCTTTGAGGATCTCATAACATGTATATACAGTGTATTTCTGTGTCCACTCCCTACTCACCCACAGCATTGCTCAAACCCCACCCAACATGTCCCCTCCCAACTTGGTGTCTCCTTTTTCTTACTCTCTTGAGTGAGCCCTAAGCCCTGTCAGTGCTGCCTGCCCACATGCTCACTGGGAGCCATCTACTGGAGCATGGAATCTACCAAAAGAATAACCAACCTCTCTGTCTGCCTCAGCAGCCATCAGCTGCAAATAGCTCATTGGCTAGGTGGGTCTTGAGTCTCACCCCAGTCTTTGCTTGAGTTTTGGCTGTTTTATTCTTGTGCAGGTAGCCACAGTTCATGAGTCTGTTGGCCATGTCTTATTCAGGAGACAGCATTTCACAGGACTCCTCCATATCCTCCAGCCCTTACTTCTTCCTGCCCTCTCTTCTGAGATATTCCTTGGCTCTTGGGGATTGAGGACTTGATGCAGAGGTCCCATTTAGGGATAAGCACCCAGTCATTTATTCTCAGTGCTTTGATCAGTTTTGAGCCTCTGCATTAACCACCCCCATGACAGAAAGAAGATTCTTTAACCAAAGTTAAGAACAGTTCAGATCTGTAGATATAGACATGAGTGTGACCTCAAAACTGTCTATTGTCCTGCTGATTTTCATTTGGACAATAGGTGATTAGTTTTCCATTATTTGAAGATGTTCTTCACTCTGTAATTGAATGTAGTCTGTTTTTGTTGAGACAAGGTTTCTCTGTGTAGCCCTGTCTATCTTGGAACTCACTCTGTAGACCAGACTGGCCTCAGAGACTCACCTGCCTCTGCCTTGCAGACTGGGATAAAGGAGTGTACCCCCACATGGGCCCAGCAGTTCAGTGTTGTTTTTAGCCCTTTAAATTCATTAAGACTGTAATGGTACAAACTGTCATGAGCTTTACACAGGTACTCGTAGTGAGTTTGTGTTTCATTGTTGTGAAAAGAGAGCATTTCTAAGTTTCAGGTCTGGTTGGTTGACGGCATTCCAATAATCTATATTTGTACTGTTTGGTTGTATAATTTCTTCTATATACTTGTTCTGAGAATTGGCAAGAGAAAACTACTGCAGTCTGACTACAGTTACAGCTTTGTTCTGTTCAGTCCTTATCAATATGTATATTAAGTATTTCAGAGTTAATATGTATATTAAGTATTTCAGAGTTCCTGTCAGGTGCATAAGTATTTGAAATGACAGTATTCCTTTGAATTTACCTTTTTTTTTCTTTTGTATTTTTGAGACAGGGTTTCTCTGTAGCTTTTGGTTCCTGTCCTGGAACTAGCTCTTGTAGTCCAGGCTGGCCTCGAACTCACAGAGATCCGCCTGCCTCTGCCTCCCGAGTGCTGGGATTAAAGGCGAGCGCCACCACCGCCCGGCTGAATTTACCTTTTTTATTATCACAAAATGACCCTCATGATTTGTTGTAATTCTTTTCTCTAAAAGTTCTGTCTGATAATATCTTGAGTTTTCTTATGCCATATATTTATTTGGTCATAAGGTGTGTATGCCTTTGTATTTATGTGGAGGTCAGAAGACAACATTCAAGGATCAGTTCTTCTCTTCCATTGTGGAGGTCATAGGGATCAAACTTAGGTCATCAAACTTGGTGGCAAGTGCCTTTACCCAGTGAGCTACCTCACCACCCCAGCACCCTTTTATTATGTTATAAAATGCCTTTATTATTTAAAATTGATTATTCCTAGAGCACACCCATTTCTTATTTCTGCTATAACTATCAGAAACTTGATACCTTAAAACATGGTGTTTTAGAAATCACGTGTCTGGCATGGGTCCGAGTTAAAATCAGGATGTCAGCAAGGATTCGTGTCTTGAGAGATACAGATATCTATAGTCCCTGGTTTGAGGCCCATTGTCTCAGACCACCATCAAAGGCAGCAGCATTTTATCTCTAAGAATTCTACAAAGTATTCTGACTGACCTCTTCCTCCCTTCCAGTTCTAAGGACACTTGGGTTTACACTGGGTCACACTTGGATAATAGCAGCCTTAATTCCCCACTGTGAATCCTGATATGTTCGCAGTTCCTGAGAACTAGGACATGGACCTTCTCCAGTGTACAGAAAGACCAGGAATTGGGCCTGTGTATCGGAGCTGACTTTTTCTACCCTTTATATATAGAGTTTCAGGTGTTTGGTATAACTACTTGTACATTTGGGTCTAAGTTTACAATCTTCATGTGTGTTTTCCTACCCAATCTTTGTTTTTTATTTGTCTTTTTCTTCCATCTTTTTGTTTAGATTGAAGCCTATACTTGTTTTAATTGGTTGGGTTTAGATCAGTAGAGGGGGTTTTTAGTTGGTCTCTTGTTTGTTAGTTTTTTTTTTTTTTTCAGACAACAGTGTACAATCCATTCTGGCCTGGAATTTACATTCTTCTGCCCTTGCCTCTGAGTAGCTGGGATTGCGGGCGTGTTACAGCTACCCAGTCTTTAAGTATGCCAGCATCTCTTGGAAGGATGAACCAGGGAACTGCACGCCTTGCTAGTTTAATGAATCTTAGAATGAGTTCTTCATTGAATCAACAAGGAGCTCATAACGCACTGTCCTCTGCTAGTACTTCTTCCCATAATTTGCAGTCTATATTTAACATCGGAAGTAGAGGTCCACTCCCTTTGTCCTCTCAACACCTAGAGACCGCGACAGTAATGCAGACCAGGCCAGTAATACTTTGGCCAGCTTTGGTCTGTCTGCTAGAGACTTAGATGAACTGAGTCGTTATCCAGAGGACAAGATTACTCCTGAGAACTTGCCCCAAATCCTTCTACAGGTTAAAAGGAAGAGAACTGAAGAAGGCCCTACATTGAGTTATGGTAGAGATGGCAGATGTGCTACACGGGAGCCACCATGCAGAGTACCTAGGGATGACTAGGAAGAAAAAGGGCACTTTAGAAGAGATAGTGGTCCTAGTCTCAAGCCAGTGCTTGGTTATGACCATGGAAGTCGTTCTCAAGAATCTGGTTATTATGACAGAATGGATTATGAAGATGACAGATTAAGAGATGGAGAAAGGTGTAGGGATGAATCTTTTTGTGGTTAGACCTCGCATAACTATCATAAATTTGACAATGAGTATGAGAGAATGGGACGTGGTCCTGGCCCCTTACAAGAGAGATCTCTCTGAGAAAAAGAGGGGCGCTCCTCCAAGTAGCAATATTGAAGACTTCATGGACTCTTACCGAAGGGTTATCCCCATCTGTGCTTTATATGTGATTTGCCAGTTCATTCTAATAAGGAGTGGAGTCAACATGTCAGTGGAGCTGCTGTGGATGAGGGGAAGCTGCAGCTCTCCTAGAGGGTGCTAATTTCAGTGTGCTAATTTAGGGGTTGTATCATCTGGTGGGGAAAAGGAGCCTTCATGTAAAGCTGTAAAAAAAGATGCAAGTGCTTCAGCAGCATCCAAGAAAAAACTTAAAAAGGTGGACAAGATGGAGGATCTTGATCAAGAAAATGAAGCTGCATTGGAGAATGAGATTAAAAATGAGGAAAATAGAGAACCAGGTGCTGAATCTGCTGAGAATGCTGATGATCCAAACAAAGACACAAGTGAAAATGCAGACGGCCAGAATGACGAGAACAAGGAGGACTACGCAGTTCCAGACGAGCATAGAACTGGACCGTATCAGCCTAATGTTCCCGTTGGTATAGACTACGTGGTACCTAAAACAGGGTATAACTGTAAGCTGTGTTCACTCTTTTATACAAATGAAGAAGTTGCAAAGAATACTCTTTGCAGAAGCCTTCCTCATTATCCGAAATTAAAGAAATTTCTGAGTAAATTGGCAGAAGAATAGAGACAGGAGAAGGAAACTTAAGATGTACAAGAAGCTTAATTATTTCTCAAGAAAAACAATGGTTCTTTGATTTTAATGTTAAAACCTTTTTTAAGCACAATACTGATAGCTAGAAAACTATTGTACTCTTTTGTTTTAGTGGAAACATAATAGGTGTCTGTTCATGTGTTTAAGTGTTATAGCAGAAAGTACACATACGGTTAAGATAATGGAAAAGTTTTTGTTTATTCAGAATGGCAACAGACAAAAGTACTTCGTAGAGGTTGACTGTTGTAAACTTAAGGAAAACAGCTTGCACCAATAAGAGATAACATAGAACCATTCAGAAAAATGGAATTTAGTAGTTCGAGGCTTCAAAGAAATGTCAACTTTTGGTTCCATTCAATAAAGAGCAAAACCAATTGTATTTTTTATTACTTTTCATCTGAAACATTCCACATTTTAATCTGAGCCTTGCAGACTTCATTTGACTTTGGAAGCTGTTTTGGTTGCATTTCCTTTTTAGAGAACTTCATTCTTATGAAATTGGCAATTTGAATGCAGGTGCAGTTTTTTTTTTTAATATCATGCTGTTTAGATGATAAGAAATTAAGTAATTGGACTTAGATTTGTGATTTTTTTTCCCCTGAGTTCCTGCAAAGTTTCGTATTCTAGTAGTGGAATGTTATTTCAGTGAAATGTAAAAATATTCCCATTCTCTTTGACCAGTATTGATTTCCTGAGAACCTATTGCTTGTCACTTGAATCCTGTAGCTGTCATACATCTCTGATATAAGCAACATTTGATTTTTGAAGTGTGTAAACCATCTCTATATTTTCAGAATGTGATTTTACTTTTCTGCATTTTAAAAACAGTTTGGCCATAATTCTAGACGCACACTTCTAATTCATGTACCTGCACATGTGACCTTTGTGAGCAGAACTTTGCATGTATAATCTGTGTTTACTTGTAACTCTCTGGTTATATACTGCTTATATCGTTGGGTTCAAGTTAAAATATTTTTAAAAAAAATATTTTGGCCTTCGGCTCTGCAGCTTTGGTGAGCTTCTTCGCATGTTTGCAAGAAAGACACCGGAGAGTCTCCCTTTGTGATCCTGCACTCTGGTACTTTATACATAGCAGTAGCTGCCTCTGTCTTCCATGTTTCCGTCCTATTACTCTTAGCTCGGTGAGACCACTTGGCTGTAGTTGGGATGCCCTTCCTGTCCTGCCGTCTAGACTGCTCTGGGCCGTGAGCTACAGCAATTGTAGGTATTTCCTCATTCATTTCCCTCTCCTCGGGTTTAATAGTCCTATAGTTGTTGTTGTGCAGTAATTGAAAACTGTGTTTCATATATTTTGTCCTGTTTCTGGTTGTTTATGGCAGGAGGGGAGATCCTCATAGCAGTTAATCCTTTGTGAAAAGAAGCAGGAGTCTTGTCTTTTGTTATTACAGTTTAGCTTAACGTTCTGTTAACTTACATCATAATAGCACTGTGGGCTTTGAATCAGTTGCAAGCAGATGTTAGTCTCAAAGTGTAATATTCGCTGGCCTGGGATCCGCATTCAGCAAGGCTCTCGAGTCCTGACAAAACAGCCTTATGAAGGGTGCCAAGCGTTAGCTGCCATTGCTGCTGTGTGCAGTGACAGTGGACACAGACCGTGCACCTGACTCTGTCGTGGGGGCTCTTGTGTTCCATCATCTCATGCTCATGAACATCTCTCATACCAAAGTATTCTAGCACAGCCCTCTTTTCCTGCTGGATCATCTGAGGGGCAGGAGTAGTGTTCTATGTTTTATGTTTTCTTTCTTTGAGAATCTCACACAATATATTTTGATCATATTCTTATACTTCCCCCAAGTCTTCTTCCCAGATCCTCCCACCCCTCCCTACCCACCCAACTTCATGTTCTGTCTCTTCTATTACAAAATCAACACACACATACAAAAAAAAAAAAAAAGCGCCTGTTTTGCGATGGCCAGCTACTCCTGGGCATGAGGTCTTCACTGGAGTGTGGTTGATGTACACAATATTACTCCATTGAAGAAAACCAGTTTTCCCTCTTCCAGCAACTGCCAATTGTGAGTAGCTTCTTGGTTAGCCGTGGGAGTTTGTGCCTGTCTCCCCTCCTCCATGCTGTGATTTTGTCTGCATTAATCTTGTGCTGGCCTTGTGCATGCAGTCACAGTCTGTACGAGTTCATATGTGGATCTGTTGTTTTGAGATGGAAAACACCTTTCCAGACATCATTCACCCCTCCTCTTTTTCTGGAGAGATTGTGTAATAATGCCATCCCATTTAGGACTGAGCCCTCCTCCAAAGTCAGTCTGTCTCTCTGTCTCTGTCATTCTCTCCCTCTCCCTCCCTCCCTTCCTCCCTCCCTCCCTCCCTCCATATTATCCAGTTGTGGATTCCTGTATCCATCTGTAGATCTGCAGGAAGAAGAAACTCTGATGAGGACTGAACACTACACAGTTCTATGGGTATGGAAAAGTGTTGTTAGGTGTCATTTTATTGCTGTGTTCATCAAACAAATAGTAGGTTTTCCCTTAGAACCATAACCACCTCAGGTCTTCTTCATTAACTGTTTCAGGTATGGATTCCATCTCATAAAGCAGTCCTTAAATCCAGTTTTAAAAAGTAGTTGGATATTCTCATAACGTGCATACCACATTGCACCAGTGGGCCTTTATTGGCCTTGCAAGCAGGTCATCATTGTAGTTGAAAAGGCTCATAGCTAGGTTAAGATTGGTGATTACTATTCTGGTAGCATGCACAAAACTTTCTGACACTATGAACACTAGTCAGCAGGGACAGTGCTTCCAGCTGAGCGCCAGCTGGATTTCTGATAAGGATTTCAGAATTCCCATACAGATTTCTTTGTTCTATACTGTAAGTATGTGGTGTCTTCAATAATAGTGTCTTGCTGTGAAGCTGTGGAATGTAACCAATAGCATTAGGAATACCCAACAATATTTGGGGAAGGGTGTCTGCTGGACCCCTTTGGCTAATAAAGGGCAGGGTCTTGATCACTACTTTATTCCTGGGCCCTGTAAGTGCTTGCTAAATACATAGTGGAAGGATTAATTAGGTAGTATTTTAGTATACACATGAGTACAGTATTGCTCAGAAAGTTGTGTCTAAGAAAGAGTCTTTGCCATTTATTGTGAGGTGGTGCACACCTTTAACCCAGCATTTAGGAGGCAGAGGTAGGCAGATCCTTTGAGTTCAAGGACAGCTAAGGCTACACAGAGAAACCCTGTCTCCAAAAGAGAGAGAGAGAGAGAAAAGAAAGAAAGAAAGAAAGAAAGAAAGAAAGAAAGAAAGAAAGAAAGAAAGAAAGAAAGTCTTTCCCATTTCTCCTCATCACACCCTCCTGCTAGACCTACCTGATAAAGGCTGCAGCTTTGACAACTGGGCACCTGGTAGAAGGCATTATGCATGCATTTATGATTTTACCTTCAACCTCTTACATTTTCACAACTTAGGTGACTTCCCAAGACCCTAGTCCTCCCTTGTGCTATGATGAGTTTTGAGCTGAAGTCAGATTTCAGCTGGGCCCCATTATCATCTTCCTGACTCTGTTGTGTGGCTCTTGTACTCAGTTAACTTTTCAGAGCAGCTTTCCATGGTGGGTCTTCCTAAGCAGGAGAGTTACTAACACTGCGTGTGCTTCCTGTGGAGACCACTTGCAGGAGAGTCAGAGCACTTGGCTGTCTCAGTGCCAAACAGTGAGTTGCGAGAGAGGACAGAGTGCCTAATAGGTGTCAGAACATTTCCAGACTTTACAGATGTAATCCTTTTCAAATTATTCTAAAAACCAAGAAGTAGCATAAAATTTAAAAACTCATGGTGTCTGCCCACTCTTTGAGAAGTCATTATCAGAGTCTCACGATAGCTTCCTCTACAGATTTAAAAAAAGGAAATGCGAATGTGTTGTCTTGAGCACTGCTCATACTGTTTTGACCAAATGCCCGTGATCCTTGTGATTCCACACATCTAAAACTACCTGGAAATAACATTTATCTTTTTCAAAGTCCCAACCATAAATCAACCATAATGGAAACCCTCGCTTTTATTGCAAAGCTGTGTGCTCCAACCTTTGAGTCTAAAGTGTTTACCTGGCTTTTCTGCAGCTGACTCAGTGGATTAGTCCCTTTTAATGCAACTTGCATGGCAGTGTGGTCACCAAATTATGTGACAACTTTAAATTCCGTGCATGATTGATAGCATATTGCTCTCTACTTAAATCTGTTTACTTTTATGATCAAGGCTTCAAATATAGAAAAATGAAGGTGAAAAAACAAGGGAAACAACTCAAGAAATGAGAGCTTGGTTCCTAGGCTGCCTCCCAGCGTTAGCAAAGGACAGGGTGTCTTCCTCCAGAGCAGCCTTGGGCGTGGGGCACGATGAAGAGTGAGTTAAGCAGTACATAAATTCCACAGTTTCGAGATGCCAGGGAACGTTCTTTCCTTAAAACATTTCTTGTCAGTGTTGGTGGCACACACCTTTAATCCCAGCACTCATGAGGCAGAGGCAGGCAGATCTCTGTGAGTTCCAGGCCAGCTAGAACTGTTACACAGGAAAACCCTATCTCCAAAAACAAAAACAAAGATATCTTACCCCAATGTTTTCCAAAACTACTGTCCATACCTGTCTGTCTTTAGACCTTCATTCAACCTCTAATTCCTCAGGACGCTGTATGGGCATCCATCATCCTGTCTGTGTCTCAGAACAGCCCTCCTTTCTGTTTCCAGGAAGTTTTCAAGCTGGGTGTTATTTCATTGCTAAGTATTACTAAGCATGGGTTGGTTACCTCTTCTCTTGAACATTCTCTCAGGTTAGTTTAGTCCCCCTCCCCAATTCTTTTTCATTGGTTGATTGTTTTTTCGAGACAGGGTTTCTCAGTGTAGCCTTGACTGTCCTGGAACTCGCTCTGTAGACCAGGCTGGCCTTGAACTCACAGAGATCCTCCTGCCTCTGCCTCCCAAGTGCTGGAATTAAAGCCGTACACTACCACCACCTAGCAGCTCCCCATTCTTGAAGTCACTGTTTCACTTTTGATCTATCAGACGTTCATGTCTCCATCATAAGATGAATGAATAAGAAGCTGTTTCTCAGCTTGCCCCCCACCCCCAATTTCTTTTTGTTCCTGTTCAGTTTGAATTGGGTTTTGTTTTTTTTGAGACAAGATCTCATATAGCCTAGGTCGGTAAAACTGCTGATCTTCCTGCTTCCTGCTCCCAAGTATAGGAATAGCAGGCATGTGCTGCCATGCCTGGCCTCTCAGCTTGTTTCTCTGCTGAGGCTTCTTATTTGCTATTTCTGTTTCTCTTAATCAGAAATTGCCAGGGATTGTGTCAACATGTCATCATTAACAAAAAATATGGGTAGTATCATACTAACCATATTGTGGTCATGTTATGATTCTAAATCACTGAAATGGGATAAACTAGGGAATAGTGGGATTTTAGCTCCCACTCCCTTTCTGCTTCCCTGCCCTCCCCTCACTCCAGGCCTTGAGCTCTGTAGCCCAGAGCTGCATCCACAGCCTTTTCTCATTTAAAAATGCAGACGATATTGGATATACTCAATAGTTGTTAGATGAGGGCTAGGGGTGTGGCTCAGTTGCAGAGTTCTTAACTTACGCATGGTGGCTTGGCCATATCAATCTTAGCAACTCCACTAAGAAGACAGATTTAGGAGGAACAGAAGTTCAAGGTGAGAAGATAGCCTGGGATATGCAAGATCATGTCTCCAAAGAAAAAACTTAAAGAGTTGATACTTTTAGTGTGCAAAGAAAATTATAAATGGTCACATGACAAGTACTTTCTTGGAAAACTTTCAGTAACATCCCTGTTGACTTTCAAATTAAACATGAATGTCTCTGCCCATTTTCGGATGCTCTCATGTAGCAACCCAGCCTACTTTGGTAACTTTCTTTCATGATTCCCTACACATTCTTGCATGCAAACCCACTTACTGTGAGTGATAGCCCAGTAGCAACTGCAGTTTGAGTTCTGATTGTGGGGTTGGTTTTGTTTTGTTTTGTTTTGTTTTATATTGTGGGTGTGAAGGTCAAACCCCTAGGACCTCATGTACTATAGAAGTACTCTACTACCACAGAGCCAGCACCACCCCATTATTTTAAAAACACTTGATGATTGTGTATATTTTTGCTTAATACTTGATTTTAATATAGTTATTGACAGTATACATTCATGGTTCAACTCCTTATCTACTGTCCAACCTGATTAGAGTCCTTGGGCAAGTCACTTAAATCTCTAAGCCTCGCCTATAAAATGAGGATAGCTATTATAGGGCTGATAAAGATTAAAAGCAATAATCTATATGAAATGTTTAATTCTTCCCTAACATGTAGTCAGTCCTCCGTACGTGTCAGATACTTACTGATGAAGTCTATTTTCCTCATTCAGCTCTGCGGAGTATTTTACAAATGATGAGGGAAGAAGACCCTTCCAAAGTAATAGTGCAGTGGTGTAAAGATGGGCACCAACACCAGATTGTCCAGCTCCAAAATCCAGGGCTCTTAACTCTTGTTGTTCTCTACCTGAAAATCTTCTTCCTTGTAGCTCACAGGAACAACCTTCCCAAGCTCTCTCAAGCCATGTCCGTCATCCAACTCACTTTGATCACCATTAAAACATGATCTTTCGGGCTGGAGAGATGGCTCAGTGGATAAGAGGACTGGCTGCTCTTCCAGAGGTCCTGAGTTCAATTCCCAGCAACCACATGGTGGCTCACAACCATCTGTAATGAGATTTGACTCCCTCCTCTGGCTTGCGGGCATACATGGAGGCAGAATGTTGTATACATAATAAATAATAAATAAAATCTTTTTTTAAAAAGAAGTGTAATTTTAAAAAAATGATCTTTCCCTCAAAATGCAGCAGTTAGGAATGGGGGAGAGGGACAGTTCAGCTGGTGAAGTGCTCAGTTGGTGAGCACAGGTCCTACCTACCATGTAAGAAGCCAAGCATGGTACAGATTGCTATGGTCCCATCTTGGGAAGGTGGAGATGGAAAGATCCCTGGGGTTTGCTAACCAAAACAGTAAACTTCTGGTTCAGTGAGAAGATCTTGCCCCCATAATAAGGTAGCATATGATTAAGACATTGGACATCAACCTCTAGTCGCCATGTGTGTGTGTGTGCATGCACGCGCACACTCACACACACTTCCCAGCAGCAGTATGTGACTGTGTGAGTCTTTCATATATCACTGTATGCTGCAGCGACCTCTGGGGAAAGTCGTGAGCTCTTTGACACCAGGGCAGGGTTTGCACCCATTTCCCCTTTGGAGCTATTTCCCCTGAAAAACTTTTCACTAAATAGATGCTTAATAACCAGTCAAGTTGAGCAGAGGTTGTTCAAGTCCCAAGTAAGGAATTCTGTCCAGTTCAGACCAGGAATCATTTTCTGGCTAGTGTTGTAATAGACACAGAACTTAAAGAGAAAGAAGCCAAACCCCTTCTCTCAAGGATTTAGAGTTTCACTGAAATGTTTTGAAATCCTGACTCTTTTTAATGGAGCTAATAATCGAATGAACAAATAGTTCAGTAACGGGAATGAATTGTTATTTATTGTTGGTACAGATACAGTCATCTCCTCCAGCTGCTGCACAAGTTTAGACTACATGGTCACCTACCTCTTCAAGTACATAGCAAAGGAGGGCAAGAAGCAGCTTCGCTGCAGAGAGTCTGTGCAGGCCGGCCAGAGGCTGCTACACTTTATGCAGCAAAACCCAGATGTGCTACAGCAGGTAACATCGCTTCAACTGTTTCCCAAAAGCCAGTATGGCCCCTGAACTTACATAAATGTTTGCCAGGATCTTTAGCAGTTTCTCCTTCTTACTCCTCCCTGACAGTAGAGAGTCCACTGGCTTCAGTGTTACCCACCCATAAAAATCCCAGTGCTGATCAGTTCACTGCAGAATTCAGAAGGTTTGGTTCTTCTGAGGCCTGAGGAAAGGGGAGCAAAACTCGGACTTCTGTGTGGGACCTTGGACCGCTCTGCTGAAGTGTGCATTAAATGCATGGCCTCTGCGGCAATTGTGCTAACTCCTGCTCTGTGCAGACAACTTGCCAGGAGCTGTCCGTTCGTGAGAGTTCAGTGTAAGATTAGGAGTCACACAGTTCAGACATTAGGCAGTGTTCCCAAACATTCAATTAATAAATGATAATGCAGCAATTTGTTTTTAGTTGTGTTTTTTCAAAAAGATTTTTTATTTGTATATTTTATGTATTTGAGTGCACTGGCTGCATGTATACCTAAATGCCAGAAGAGGGAATTGGATCCCATTATAGATGGTTCTGGGCCACCATGTGGTTGCTAGAATTCAACTCAGGACCTCTGGAAGAAGGGCCAGTGCTCATAACAGCTGAGCTGTCTCTCCAGCCCCCAGCTGTGTTTTCTAACTAGCTAACACAGACTAAGTCCAAGTTTATGATTGTTTTAAATAACTCACCTCTGCTGATCTAAGAAATAACATACCTAAGAAATGAAGATACATGCCTGAATATTCCAAAGAGAATAAAGCCATTTCACAGATATACCATCACTATGATTGATGTTTCTACTTCCACAAAATTTGGGAAATGTGTGTATACTGTTTGCAGTTTCCCCTTGCCCAGGGTGCGAAAGTAAAGACCTCAGCTGCGGTGTGTTGATTGTGTTGTCGTTAGTGAGCAGTGTCGTCCGAGTCAGCAGACTAGACACTGCACATGAACATGCTGGAAATAGAACGGGAAGTCCATGGGAGAGGTTTCCGTCCTGGCTGTAATGCTTTTACTAGGATCAAAATGAAATTATAGAAGTCTTACTTGTGGTGACATTTCCGCTAACTAGCTGCATTCCAAGAACAGATGACATGGGTGTAGTTCATTCCTATTTTGAGTAACTAGCAAAAGGCTAATTACTACAGGCCTGTAACTCTTTGCTGTGACCCTAGAACTATTCAACTAGTTGGTAATGCAAATAATGAAGAGAACCCATTGAGGACCTTGTCACTGTGATTTCCAGCTCATCCATGCATATCTGTTATCTTCGGTGATGGCATGCTCTGAGCCTTCTCCATGCAGAGCTCACGAGGGCTATAGCACCTCCAGCCTGTACCAGGAGTGACTGACTTTGGGTGGGGCTAGAGATGTAGAGCTTTTAAGGATCTGAACAGTCTGTTTCATTTATTGTGTGCAAAATGCAAGAACAAGTAAGATTTGTAAAGATACAATTAATCAGTCGTGTTAACATAGTAATCCTAGAGACTGGCACAGAAGGAGAGGACTTCACAGCAGTCTAGTAATGAGGCTGTCATCATCCCCAGTTTTACACATCAATTCACTAGAAAGTAACAGGATTGGAATTTGAACCAAGGTCTGTTTAGTTCCAAAGCCCACATCCTTAAAACTCACACCACTGCTTCTCAAGGTATCTCAGAGTCACCTGGATGCAAAATACACATCCTGCCATGGTTAGGATGCACTTCTCCCAAACACTTCCACCTGCAAGTCACTGCTGGTCCGGGTGTAAGTGCATGGAGGAGGCTGAGGACCACTGGCTTACAGCATGTCGTCACTGAAGATAGCAAATGTCCATGCATACACTAGAAATCAGGCCCCGCCTACCAGGACAGAGGACAAGTCTACCACCAACTCCTTCCTGCTAGCAGTCATTCATCATCACAGTTTGTCCCATCAGCTTTGGGCAGTCACTTCTAAGTTGGTTGAAATTTTTAGTAAAAATCAATAGGCTACAAGCTAGTAGTAAGACTGCAGGAGATGAGCCAGTGTGTCTTTACTCAGAATCCCCATGCATTTGTTGGTTTAAGTCATTTCTGTGTGTTAATAGACTTGGTAATCTTTCACTTTATAGCATATGACTAAGTAGTGATATATCTTTATTAAGCAGTGGAATGCATTCTATTTATTTGGGATGTAAGCTTTCAGATAACATTTTAAATATTAATGACTGGTCTCTAGTAGTCAGCATAAATATGATTTGCATTAGCACTAGGTTGTATCATCTTGAGTGCCTCTGATGTCAACTATTGGGTATAGTAACATCTGACATCATCTCCTTAGGTCACTGACAACTTTGACCTCTATTCTTATGCACAGTTTCTGTCGTCTCAAAAGCTCTTTTGAATTGATTTGAAATTTTGACTCTTCCCTTTATGAGGCAGTAAAATTGATAATTATTCAGATGGGAACTGAGCACTGAGTGAAAAATCAATTCCACCCGCTCTCTGCTGCGTATAAAATTACTTCTGAGTCTGCTGGACTGAACGGATGGCCAGAGTAAAAGCAGCAGGCAGGAGCAGTGGGAAGAATTAGCTGGACAGAGCTAATAGCCTGAAGGGATGGTCCTGGAAAAGAAGGGAGTGGGCCAGTTGGGGGTTATTATGAGCAGGGATGGGCCCATTGATCATCTGTTTACATCAGCTTTCCGAGACCTTATAAATCAGCCCTGAAGAGTGGCAGAATGAAGATTCAGACTCTTACCAGAGGGATTTGTATTAGATTATTCTCATTTTCACACTCAGATGAAAAGTGAGCCATTGATTATTCATTGGTTGCCCATTAAATGCTGTTTTTATAGATGATTTGCCTATCACAGAAGGTAATGAACAAGGTTGCTGCTTCATAACTTGAGGTTTCAGTTTTCAAGGCATCTGTGTCGTTAAGTAATGCCTAACCCTATTAAGAGGAATGGGTTACAAATTGCTTAACAGTGCTGAAAAACTAGACCCTAATGACTAATTGTGCCTGGAGTTTAGAGAGGGCTTGTCAGCTCTTTAAACTAAACTGATGCAATGATACTGCAATTATTTACTGGTTTGAACTGTTTTCCTTCCACCCTGGACATATTTGGCTAGAAGCGTAATTGCATGGAGAGTGTCAATTCCAAACTGCAAACGTGATCTCAAGCTTCTGCAGAAAAGCCTAACACTGGGTGAAGGGTTTTCAGCACCTTCACAGGCCTTGCCTTTTGTGCACCACAACCCAAGAAAGGCACTATGTGCCTCTCGCCTGGATCTACAGTCCTGTGACTATAGCTCTTCCACAGTTTGTAAGCAAACGTAACCTTCAAAAATTAAAATTTACCCCATGTGAAGTCATTGAGTTTAAGTGAGTCTGTGTGAGGTAAGAAATGCTGACTCTCTAGTGTTCCTTTAGTTTAACATCTGAGAAAACCCCAGTCTGCATAAGTTAGGGGAGAAGAATTCCTCAAGTATCCTTATATCACTAGGTCAATGAACTAAAAAAAACTTAGATGATCCGCAGTAGCAGTGGTCAGATTGCTGATCACCATTGGTTAGTAGTGGGGGAGAGTGATCTGCTGCAGAAATTTGGCGACAGTATTTGTATGTGAATTTTTTTGGTTTCATTACTGGACATGTTAAATATTTGCATTCATAATATTTGCATTCCTTCAGATATATGAAGACAAAAGTTGTGCCCAAATTAGGTGAGTGTTGGCAGAATTGAGGAGCCATTTTAGAGATATAATGAATCCTTTTTGTAATAAGGGCACTGGTGCAGAATCTCCTCTGCATCAGAACCTCCTTCAATGCTCTAGAAAGAGTAGCACCTTGTGCAGAAGAAGAGCAATATCTGTGGACTGCCCCTGTCACTGAGCAGGCTGTACACTGAGCATGTTGATGAGGTGGTTGCAGTCATAGTCGTGTCCAAATACAGTGCATAGGAAAACCAGAGCGACTCTGACCCAGCCTAATGTAGCTAGATATTTGGCTCAGGTCCGTTCTATTAAAAATACAGAGAAATTCTAATTAAGATTTTCTTTCCCTACCTGTCTTCTTTTTTATTTCATTTATTTGTTTGTTTGTTAGGTAGCATGCCGTTTGACTAGAAATTGTAAAGGGCTGTCAGGAACTGTAAGAATCATACTTCAATAGGAACTTAAGCTAAAAGAACATTACCCCTTTTCCTCAATCAGTCAGTCAATCAATGAAAATTGCTTTTGTATAGTGCTCTTCATGACATGTATCCCAACGTGAATTGCAGCAAAAGGGGAATTGTCTGCTCTTTTTTCATCTCTGTATTTAGACTGAAATGATATTGCTCAACATTTTGACATGCTACACAAAACATCTTTCATACTTAAGATTCCATTCCTTAATACTAAGTAGGCGAAAGTGCCGACACATACGTAAGTGATGTTGAGGCTTTGGCCTGTGGAACCTTAGCAAGAGTCTAAAGGCAGAAAACACTTAACCAAATGAAATACATTATATTTCTTATTTAACTCTTGAAAAAGTAATTAGCCATATTTTCTAATATTAGTGAAATAACTTCTCATGATCCTTAAATTTAAAAGGAGGCCCTTCGTTTGACCAACTAATTTGGATGGTTAATTTATAACTTTATTACTGAAAACATGACAGTAGACTGATATCAAAACAGACTGAAAGAACATGCATAATTGGCCAAAGAACTTAAAGGAAGCCAAGGGTATGTTGTTAGATACAAAAAGTGGAAAACAGGCACTCAGGTTTTGTGACAATTGTTCTCACTTAAGTTGCCATAATATCGTGTCTTCAGCTCTTTTTCCTCTCCCACTGCTCCCCATTCTGAAAAACTAAAATTTTAACAAAATCCGTGTAAGTCCAGAGTTCGTATCCTTACCCCAAAGCTATCTGCTCCCCCATGGAGGCTTCTGATCTAGGAAAGTATGTTGTATTGTGTTCTGAACCTAATAATATGGCAGGTTAAACATTGTAAGTTCCACTGGGTTATCTCAAGGTAGAATGATTTAGAATGCTCATCCTTTAAAAAAAATTAGGGGTGTGTGTGTATGTGTGTGTGTGTGTGTGTGTGTGTACACACATTTGCACATGATGCAGTGCCAGTAGAGGCCAAGAGAGTGCATTGGATCCCTGGAGTAGAGTTATGGGTAGTTCTGAGCCACCTGACATGGGTGCTAGCGACAGAATTCAGGTAACCCCCATGTCATGTCTGTGACAGAGCTGAGTTTCCTCTCCCTTCTATTGTACACCCATTCCCACTCAGTAATTCTATAGCTAGGTGATGAGGGAGGGTGTAACATTTAGAAGGACATGTTTCCTTGAGGAAATCAGTCTGATAGTGTGATTACCTAGTAATGTTCTATGTGACTTTCCCCTAATCATCATGCGGCTGTTTTTGAAGTTTCTTTTTTTCCTTAATCTTTTTTATTTTTATGCATATAGGCATTTTTGCCTTCATATATGCCTATGTACCATTTGTATGCCTGGTGCCCGTGAAGGTCAGAAGAAGGTATGAGATCCCTTGGAACTGGAGTTACAGAAAGTTGTGAGCTGCCAGGTGGGTATTAGTAATCAAGCCTGGACCCTCTGGAAGAGCAGTCAATGTTCTTGACCACTGAGCTCTCTCTCCAGCCTGTTTTTTAATGTTTCCTTTAACCTGGTGTTCCTAGGAGACTGTCCAGATGGCAGCTGCTCACAAAGGCAAATGTGCTTTGTAACAGTCCCCCGCCCCATCATATCTCTGTCTCATCCTTAATCTCAAACTGAATCATCGATGTAGAATGCCAGTTTCCACTTCCTTCTTAAGGAACTTTTGACCAATGATACCATTAGTCATTTTTAAACTCTGGATCTAATACCTGGTTGCCTTGAGTCTCTATATACCATTCCTGGCCATTACCAAGTCAGATTTCTCTAGATCAGTGGTTCTCAACCTGTGGATTATAACCCCTTTTGGCGGGGGTGGGGTGTCACCCAAAACCACTGGGAACTACAGATATTTACATACAGTTCATAACAGTAGCAAAATTACAGTTATGAAGTAGCAATAAAAATAATTTTCTGGTTGGGGTCACCACAGTGTGTGGGTGTGGGTGGTGATGGTGGTTTTGGTTGGTTGGTTGGTTGATTGGTTTTGGTTTTTTGAGACAGGGTTTTTCTCTGTCCTGACTGTCCTTGAGCTCACAGAGATCTGCCTGCCTCTGCCTCCTGAGAGCTGGGATTAAAGGTGTATGCCACCACGTAGCTGAATCTATGTATATTAAGAAGATTTATTACAGTGGTTTACAGGTTGTGGTTTGGCTAGTCCAACAATGACTGTCTCTCTACAGAAAGGCCCAGAATCCAGTAGTTCTTCAGTCTGTGAGGCAGAATATCTTAGCTGGTCTGTAATACATGTTGAAACCCCAAAGAAGGAATGCCTCAGCGACAGGGTAGATGGAAATTCCAGCAAGAATGAGGGCAAGCAGGCAAACAGCAAACGTTTCCTTCTTCCCTGTCATTGTAAACATGTTAAAGGAGCGGCGGGGCTGCGTCCCCGGCACCCGGCCGCCCGCATGGCTAGCTTATGCCCCGAAATAATTACACGGAAACTGTATTCTTTTAAACACTGCCTGGCCCGTTATCTGTAGCCTCTTATTGGCTAGCTCTTACATATTAATCTAACCCATTTCTAATAATCTGTGTAGCCCACGAGGGGGATTACCAGAGAAGATCTTAACCTGCGTCTGTCTGGAGTGGGAGAATCATGGCGACTCCTGACTCAGTTTCTTTCTCCCAGCATCCTGTTCTGTTTTCTCCACCTACCTAAGGGTTGGCCTATCAAACGGGCCTAGGCAGTTTCTTTATTAATAAGAAATCACTCCCACATCAGTAAACACACAGCCAGAAGGTGTGACCCAGACCTATGGCAGGTCTTCAGGCCTCAAATGATCAATCAAGAAAAGCCCTCACAGGTATGTCCATCTGCTTGGGTTTTAGTTGATCCAGCTATAGTCAGGTTGACAAGATTAGCTGTCACTCCAAGCATCACAAGCCAGGATACCTGCCAGGCCAAGCAGGAAATATTAGTAATGAAGACAAGAAAGAAACTTACCATTGAGAACACATCCCTGTCTAAAGCGGGTAACATCACTCTATCTCCCCCCCCAAAAAAAAAAAGAAAACAGATAACCATTGTCTTGCCAGACACATTGAAATTTTATTTCATTTATTTATTTTTGGTTTTTTGAGACAGGGTTTCTCTATGTAGCACTGACTGTCCTGGAACTTGCTTTGTAGACCAGGCTGTCCTCAAACTCATAGAGATCATCTGCCTCTGCCTACCAAGTGCTGGGACAAAAGGTGTGTGCCGCCACTGCCCGGCTCAGACACATTGAAATTTGTCCTAAAGCAATTCAGAAATTTAGATATTTTTTAAAGTTGCCCACTGACTACAAATTTAAAACAACATCAGAACAGTGAGCAGACCCTGTGTGTGAGTGTGGCTCTCAGTTTCTTGTCTGTTGGGATATGTAACCTTAAGGAGTTACAGGGCCAAGACCTCCAGTGTGGGGCTCCCTGTCATTCATAGCTCCAGCTGTAGTCTGTAGTGCTACTTTTGATGGCATTTTCATCTGGTTTTTAAAGCAAATTTTTGTTTGTTTTTTTTTTAAATACTTATTTATTTATTATGTATACAATATTCTGTCTGTGTATATGCCTGCAAGCCAGAAGAGGGCACCAGACCTCATTACAGATGGTTGTGAGCCACCATGTGGTTGCTGGGAATTGAACTCAGGACCTTTGGAAGAACAGGAAATGCTCTTAACCTCTGAGCCATCTCTCCAGCCTCCTGTTTGTTGTTTTATAATATAGTTATTTTGCTTTTCCTTATCTTATTTTTGCTTTTTTGAATTTTTAAAAAAATAACCAGGNAAAACAGATAAATCTACCTGCTAAGGAAGAAGTAAAGATATGTAAGACCAGGTCTAAACCAAAATATCTAGGTAACAGCAAGGCAATAAAAGTTCAAGAGGGAGGCTGGAGAAATGGCTCAGAGTTTTAGAGCACTAGCTGTTTTTCCAGAGGACCTGGCACTCTCATGACTGCTCACAGCAATCTGTAACTCTGGTTCCAGAGATTCTTCTGACCTCTGGACATCACATGTATATGGTACACAGACACATATGCAGTCAAAACACCTATGTGTACTAAAATAATAAAATAATTGTTTCAGTCCATGAGGGAATAAACCTCTTAAGAATAAAAAACTCGGGCTGGAGAGATGCCTCGGTCAGTAAAGTACTTGTAATGCCACGATAGGAAGAAAAAGACAGGTAAGTCCCTGGAGCTAACTGTCCTACCAGCCTAGACTATATCCTGGTTTCAAGCCAATGAAAGACCCTGTTCAAAAAGCAGGCTGGTTAACACCTCAGTAATAATACCCAAGGTTGCCCACTGGCTTATGCACGCATGCACATGTGCATACACATTCACGCACACACAGAGAGAGAGAGAGAGAGAGAGAGAGAGAGAGAGAGAGAGAGAGAGAGAGAGAGAGAGAGAGAGAGAGAGAGAGAGAGAGAGAGAATATTGTGAGTATTGCCCCCAGGGATAGGTTATTAAAGCCCATGTTTTTAATTTTGAAAATAGAAAAGTAGAGGCCTCATGAGATGGCTCAAGGGGGTAAAGGTGCTTACCACCAGGCCTGTTCTTTGATCCCTAGGACCCACATGGTGGGAGGAAAGAACCAGCTTCCACATTGTCTTCTGATCTTCACACGTGTACTGTGGTGTGCATGTGTGTGCATGAACAAATGGATGGGTCGGTGGGTGGGTGGGTGGACGGACGGACGGACAGACAGATAGATAGAATTTCTAAAATGATTTTACTAAAGTGATATTTTAAAAACAAATCATGTTTTTTTAGAAGAAAGGCTATTGTCTTAATCTTTTTCTTTTTTTATTTACTTCTATTTTGCCATGGGTGGGTGTCCAGTCCCCTGAAACTGGAGTTACAGACAGTTGTGAACTGCCATATGGGTGCTGGGAACTGACCCCAGGTCCTCTGGAAGAGCAGTGGGTCCTCTTAACCCATGAGCCATCTCTGCAGCTCCATCTTAATCTTTTTCTTAAGTGTGTCAGCTACTTTTATTTTTGTTGTAGGTATATTTGTTGGATGACTGTTTGCTACATTGTATTAATGGAACTTATATAATGCATTTTCATGGTATACCTCCTTTTCTCTCAGAGATCTTGGCACTTGTCCAGGCCTTAGTATAGCCTGATTCCTTGCAGTGGTCTGTGGATGTCTGTAAAGTAAATACTCAAAATATTAATTTTCAAAATCATAGCCTCTAGACATAGTTTAGCTCTATACCGGTATATTATGGTCATACCATAAGCCAGTGGTAATGCTAAGATTGTATCTCAATATAAAATGGCCCTTCTGAAATACCAGGAAAAATGTCTAGTCTACACATGAGTCAGAGAAAGAAAAAGCTCTGCCAATATTGTTCATGTTAACAGAACAGAAAAGATTCCCACCCCATGAGGATGTGTGTTCTCACCTCTCAGCACAGTGGAAGGATACAATCCATTGCTAGCATGACTTGCCTTATTAATTGAAAGGATGGAATCCACCAGATGTAGCCCAAGCCAGCAGAGAGTTGGGTGACTAAGCAACAGCAAAGAGACCATATTGAGCGAGCCAGAATCCAGTCTCCAAGTCATTTATTTCAGCCAGTGACAGTACATGTAAACTCCTGTGCCTCCGCAGTGATTGATGGTTTAATATCATATATAATTTTTTTAATGAAGGAAAACCATTTAAATATGTTACCATTTGCACTGGTATTCTCCTATGTACATAACTGCATTTAATCATTATGGGGATTGTTTTTATACTTGTGTAATTTGTATCCACGAAATAACTGTCAAAACCATCTCATGCCGTTGCTGGAAATGGTACAGTGTGCTTCATACTCAAATAGATTCATTCTTCCCTGCACATAATTAAGAGTGTTGGAGCTTTCATTGCCACCACATAGGAATTCCGTGTTTACATTTCAGAGAATGAAAAATAAGCCACAGTGTGCATGCAGGTTCCTGTTTTCTGAGGCAGTGATATTTAAGTGCCTTAGTTTTGTACCAGTATATGATTTGAAGAGTTTGATTTTAAGACTTTTAATATTAAAATACATAATAAAATTTTATTATCTAATTACAAGAGGGTTTAGCCTCTTATTAAAGTTGCTAAATCAGGCCTATATTAGCATTATAATGGCACAGTTTGACATGGAATACTCAAAAGTCAAGTTCAAAAGGGGGGTGTGGGTTGTTGGGGGGTTCTTTTTCCCTTACCCCTCACAAAATAACAAGGGTGAAATGCATGTGTGGAAGCAAACAAGGAACAATTTGGGATGCTGGAGAAGGAGTAGAGGTGCAGCCCAGGATGGTACCCTTAGGCAAGGCAGCTGGTCTGTGTAGCCTTTTGTTTATCTGCTACTGGTTTATGTAGCCTTTAGGCCGGCACCAGAAACAATCACTCCTACAGGGTCAGCTGCTGGTCAGAAGCAAAGTAAGAAAAGATTTTGCTTCCAAACACAGCAGCCATAATTTCTGTACAGCTGGCACCTGCTACTGGTGCACAGCGTGAAGGTGAAAGGTCAAAGAGGCAGTTGTTCAAAACTCAAGAATGGCTTAAAGGGACTTGTAGATTAATCTGCTTTATTAACTTCTGTATATTAGATAACTATTGCTGTGAATGACAGTACATCTTTTTGAATAAGTCACATCTCTTTCTCTTTTAAATTAGCTTTTGAGTAATGAATATTAAATAGAAAGCATTTCAAGAGTAATTAAATGAAAACAGAATGATGTCATTCTGCAGTTTTATTTGTGTGTTTATAGACTAGGGAAATTATGCTTTCCAAGAATTGTGCCTTTTAACCCTTTTAAAAAATAAAAAGGAAGGAAGGAAAAAGGAAAACAGTTAGCTTTCATAAAGAAGGAATTGGAATTAACAGGACAGCCACATGTCCGTTAGCCTTTGTCTTTAAACCGAGAAAAGATGATGTCTCTTGTGCCTTAGCATGAAGTCACTGGGTGCCAGTGGCTGGCTTTGACATTCCCAGGGGCGCCAAATGTTTTCTTTATGAATTAAAGTGACTCAATCTGTCATCGTTCTTTTATCTGCAGTTAGCACAGTCAGTTCTGCTATCAGTCTGCAGCAAATGTCCTCAGAACAGTGCAGGAGTTGTGAGACGTCGACAACAGACATTCCTTTTCTTTCACACTCATATAAAGCAGATAGAGAATATTCTGTAAGGGGAAACACAACTTTTACAGGCTTAGCTCAGTAATAATTAGGCAAGCTCTGTAACAGCCTCTCACTGTTCTGGCGAGTGAGGTGGTTTTTATCCTCTGCATTGATAGTGATGTGCATAGTTGGCTATCTGTAAGTTAAACAGAAAGAACTCAATAACCGTATCCTTTGAAACCTCTGCAAAAAAGAAGTCAGTGTGGAGATTTCCACAGGTTAAGTGCTGATACAAACTCCAGAAAGGTTTTAAACAAACTCTTCAAAAGGGATAGCTCTGTCTGTTGACTGACAGTGATTTTTTCATCTTTGTTGTTTGTTTTAAGGCTTCTCATAAAATGAAAGTACTGTAGAGAACATGTGTGTTTCGCGGTAAGAGAGCACAAACAGCAGCATTCATATATATTTCACAAAGAAAACTGCGCCGAGTTTTTATGCGAGTGTAGTCTTCCCACCCTGAGCAATGTTTCTCTGAGTACAAAGGTTGCACCTAAAATCATCTCCTTACTCCACAGTGCATCACCCAAAGTAGAGCCTTCTTACCAGGTCCTTGCTTGAGGACCTGGCCTTGTTATTGCCCTACCAGAACCCTGATAGGTTCAACATATGCTTGCTGGGACCTAAAAATTCACTATGGAAAGAATTTCAGACTCCTCTGATTCTGTACTGAGTGTGAGACAGGCATACACAGATGCTGGGTATATGTATCAAAATGTGGGTTTGTACAGGGCTGTGGTGGCGCGCACCTTTAACCCGAGCACTGGGGAGGCAGAGACAGGTGAATCTCTGAGTTTGAAGCCAGCCTAGTCTACAGAGTGAGTTCCAGAACAGGCAGAACTGTTGCATAGAAAAACCCTGTCCGAAAAAAAAACAAAAAGAAAAAAAAATGTGGGTTTGCAAACAATGCTTCTGTTTAAACCTCCTAACACCGAAGTACTTGTTTAACTATTTTATAGTCTAAATATTGTCATTGAGACTGAAGTTAGATGGTCCATTCAGGATCTGCAGCTAACAGAGAGCAGAGCCTGTGCTCTCGCTGTAGAAACACAGCACCGTCCCCAGCTGACCTGAGGATTCCTTTCTTTGTGTTTGTTTGTTTGTTTTGTGTTTTTTGAGACAGGGTTTATCTCTGTAGCCCTGGCTGTCATGAAACTCACTCTGTAAACCAAGCTGACCTAGAACTCACAGAGATCCGCCTGCCTCCTGATGCTGGGATTAAAGATGTCCACCATAAAGTATCAACACTTGACTCAACCCACGTACTTAACATCTTTATTGGGTTTAGTTGTGTTTTTGTTTTTTGGGGTTTTTTTAATTTAATTTAATTTTTTGCACTGCTAGAATCAAACCCAGAACCTCCTACATGCTGGGCAAGTTCTCTACTACTGAGCTCCATCCCCAATTCTTCCTTTATAGATTAAAAAGCCAGCATTAAGATAATAGCCGAACTTTAAGTCTCCGTTTACGAAAAAGCCAAAGCACCCATTCCTTGCCATATGCTTAGAGCAGTAGCTGGTCTGCAAGGAGAGAAAAATGTGGTAGAAGGACAGCGATGGAGAGAGACCCCAGAGGCCTGGCTTTTTTGCCTACTCAGAAAGCGATACATTGAATCTTTTGGATAGCTCTATCTTTACATACTGAGCTTTCTTGACTTAGATAGAGACTTGTGAGGACACAATGAGCCAATGACCATTGACTGACCTAATACAAGATATTCAACAAATAATGTGATTTCATGTTTGATGCCCAGCTTCCACTAACCTTGGTTTAATGTTGCTGATTGCCTTTGAGAAAAAACCCTGCTATTTATAAACATCCTTTCTGTGTGTGTTTAAGCCTGAGACTTCTTTATAAGAGCATTTTATTTTGAAGTCTCTGATGTGAGGCAGATTATCAAGGTCTGCAGGTGTACTTGTGTACTTTGCCCTTTTAGAGTTCTTTCTGTGATAAGCGTTCTCAAAGTCATGCTCACTGGAATGAGTGAAGGGATGGGATGGTATAGGTTTGATTCTTGGCCCAACAGAACTCTTCACTTTTTCCTCCTCCATATTTTAGGCATCTCCTTTTAGTGGCAAGAACTAAAGAAATACCGTAACCTTGCTCAGTAATACACTACCATCACATTTAAAATCTGTTGGAATCCTCATAGCAACAGTAATGGGTGTGGATTCTTTTTTTTAAAAAATATTTATTTATTATGTATCAATATTCTGTCTGTGTGTATGCCTGCAGGCCAGAAGAGGGCACCAGACCCCATTACAGATGGTTGTGAGCCACCATGTGGTTGCTGGGAATTGAACTCAGGACCTTTGGAAGAGCACGCAATGCTCTTAACCTCGGAGCCATCTCTCCAGCCCTGGGTGTGGATTCTTTAAATCTGAAAGTTTGAGCACACCAAGAGTAAACTGTGGGGAAATGTGCAGAGACTCAGACTTGAACTGACGTGTTCAGAGCTGCACCACTGTGGTGGTGCCTGATGCCGTGTGATGTTTGTGTCTCCACACAGGTTTGTGTGTTTAGAAACTTGGTTTCAGGGTGGTAATAATGAAAGAAGGTCTTTAGATCACCTGACCCATGAGGAAGTTTGGGGAAAGTGTGGTCCTCCCTCTCTGCTGTCTGCTTGAGATGTGCTCCCTCTTCTGTGTGTGCCTACTAACTGGCACCATCCACTATTGGACTTCCACCAAAGACTGAAAACCTCCTAAACAATATGTCAATAAGCCCCTTTTCTTTTTAAGTAGCTTCCTTAGGTATTTTATTAAAATGATAAATATAAATCAGTGGTTCTCAACCTGTAACTCTCGACCCCTCTGGAGGGTCAAATGACTCGTTCTCAGGGGTCAAATAAGACCATTAGAAAACACAGATATTTACATTGCAATTCATAACAATGGGAAATTACATTTATAAAGTAACAACAAAAGTAGATTTATGGTTGGGGTCACCACAGCATGAGGAACTGTATTAAAGGGTTGCAGCATTAGGAGAGTTGAGGTCACTGGTCTAAATGATATGTAGAATCGCTTGTTCCTAGATTTCACCCAGTTTTGACCACACAAGCTTCCCAGGGCCTTAACCTACCATTCCTTACCAGCGTTTTTTCTTACACATCCACCCTTGTCCAAGAGAGACAGACAAGATTTCTCTTGCCTTTATTTCTGAGTAACTTCCTGAAAAGGAACAAGAAGCCTTTGAGTTTCTTGAAGGTTAGCAGAGTTGTGGGAATGTGAGGGTTGACAGTGGTGACATACTTGATTTGCAATAATTACTGATTTTCAGACACCTGCAGGTTTTTCTGTGATTCCCAAAGCATATCGCTGTGGCTGTGAAGTTAACCTTTATATTCATTTGCCTGTTAACTCTGAGGCAGTCTAACTGGCAGCAGCCATGAGTGGAGCCAGCTTCATATCTTCTGTGAAGGAAGGCTTGTTTGTCTGCATCTGACCACCTTTTGTGAATTAATCCTGCCCTAAGTGCTCATGCAACCCCTAAGAACTCTTCCATGAATTCTGTTTGCCCTGTCGTTCCTGGGGGATATACTGAATGGTCTTGGGTTCCTGAAATTCCATCTTCACTCAATGCCTTTTCTTTGAAAATGCTCTATTTAGTGAGGACTTGTATACAATGTGCCCTTGTCATCATTTACGTCTTTGAGAGTCACATCACCCTCCAGAGGAGAATTCCTAGGGTAATGGAATTGGTTTCTAGGGTCAGTTGGCCAATCTACTTATGGCCTAGGCTTCCCAAGACTCATAATCTTAGAGTCTCTCCCATTCCATCGTTCCCTCAGTGTCCTCCATCACCTGAACGTGGGTACAAAGACAAGAAAACACCTCAGTATATACTTCCTGATGGCCCTGTGAATCAGGAATGTGGAGTAATACACCACCATGAAAGACAGCGATAGAAAGTGCCAGGCTTAAAGAGAAGTGGCTTGGGCCCCAAGGCAGATGATGTAGGAACACCCAAAGCCAGAGCTCTGTTAATGCCCATACTTACTGTGGCCTCTCAGTTGAAATGGACACAGCAGTTCCACTCAGCGGCAATTAGAGATAAGTGCATTCGGGATGATTTCTCCAAGATTAGAGGGAACAGCTTGATGGGTGGATGGGAAGAGATTAATAAATACATGAGCTCCTCAAGGCCTGTTATGCTTGACTAGGAAATGGCCTCCACAGGGCCATATGCTCACTTCTTATTCCAAATGATGGCACTATTTTAGGGGTTCCTGGAAATCTTGCAGGAAATAGGTCACGAGCAGCTAGTCCTTGGGTGTGTCTTATACCCAGACCATCCCTGCCTCTCTGTTTTCTGACCTCTGTGAGATAGGAACCTACTGAAACACATGGTGTTCTGCTCAGGCCCTAATGCCATGACACCATCACCTGAGCCCTCTGGAGCCATGAGCCAAAATAAACCATTGCTCCTTCAAATTGTTTGTGCAGAGCAGTTTAGTCACAGGGATAGAAAGCAGCTAATGAAGACCACATCTGATTCAGCTCTGACCAGAAATAAGGCCAGCAGTTCTCTGAGCAGTGATTGCGTGTGGGAAGGAAAGGGGAAGGAAAAAGAAGGAAAATTCTGTAAACAATGCCTGGTATAGAGCAGGTACACAGTGTGTGCTGCATGTGTTCATCAAGAGTTAAAAAGAGAGAAATTAAATAGTGATAATGTGTGTGCCTTGTAGCGATGAAGGAGCCGTCGTCCCTACAGAGGCCCAGGCTGTTTTGGAAACTGTACAAGTTCCATTCCAGGTGCATAATGTGAAGAGAGCCTCCCCTCCCCACCCTGCAGTGCTTTCCTCGGCTCCCCTGCATTAGAGAGAGGCAGGAGACAAATTGACAGAAATCTGGAGGGAAGTAACTCAAGTGATTTAGGAGAATGGAAGGGCTGGCTTATGGGGCCGGATTAAAGAAGCTAAATATGTATAGCTTGCCTAAGTGACAACTAAATGGGGCATTTGATAAGTCTATAAATACTTGGAAGATGTAAATGCCAGGAGGAAAGGGAATTACTTAGCATGGCACAATGGAGTATTGGCATAATGGGATAATATTAAGAAAGGGAAGATGAAGGTTGAACATCAATAAAAAGCTTCCTGACAAGAAGAACCATTCCTGACAGGGGACACTATTAGGTTATGCGCTGTGGGCCAAGGGAAATAATGTCAGTGCCCTTTCTCAGAGCACTGGCAGTGCCCTAACTGAGGCACAGAAGCTAAGCAAGTGACCTTCTCCAGCTGTGGCCTCCCTGTCTCAGGAAGGAAGCGGCAGCAGTGGCAGCAGTGGCTGTGCCGGTGGGTCACACTGCATCACTGCCAGAGAGACACTCACTTTCCTGCAGGGTGGAAGTCTACTTCGTCTTGCAAATACCACTAGGCCCTTTACCAGATGCGCCCTGCCTCAGTTAGCAGCATCCTGACTCCTGCACAGACCCAGAGTGCCATCATCTCCTGCACACCTTTGCTCTCCTTCTCCCTTCTCTGTTGACCGCCTGTCAGAGCGCTTGTTCTCTACAGCAGATCAAACAAACCCTTCTCTGAAGCCACCCCTGACCCCGCCCCCACCCCAGCTGACCTCTCAAAGCCTCCTGTGTGGGCTTGTTTGCAGCACTTAATGTACTGTACTGTGAATCTCCTCCCCTACTGGGCTGCAAGTCTTTGAACTGACACTGGCCTGTTTGTTCACCTCTATCCCAACGACCTGTCTCAGAGCCTGGTCATGCTATGGTGTCAGCAAATGCTGAGTAAATCAAGGAAGGAAGTTCTGTCCCCACTCTTGGTTTCTCTCATGCGTTTATTGAGGGAAAAAGGCTTCCAGCTCTTAGCACCTTAGAGTAGTCTCTCAGGGGTCTCTGACATTCAGGGTCATTAGACAATTCTTGAAAAAACGCCTTGTTCATGCCTTGTTTAGGAAGCCATGTTGTTGAGACTCTGAGGATGTAGCTTCCTTGACATTTCTGGGAAATGTAGGATGACACCAGCCAGTACACGCACTAACATGGAAAGCTGAAATCTCACGGGGATCCAACCCTAGACCAAGAACAAGGAATGATGAGAGCAAAAGAAATAGTCTCCCTCGGGAAGCGCCCCAGTTGGTCATCCAGCACCAAATGGTTAGTCCTGAAAGCATAGAACATGCAAGTAACATTATATGGACTGAGCCGGTTGTATTTATGTATTTAGGTAGGGGTGTGTGTGTGTGTGTGTGTGTGTGTGTGTGTGTACAAAGAAAAGGCATCCATGAATTTGAGAGAGCAACAGGAAGACTACATGGAAGAGGTTGAAGGAAGGAAAGGAAAAGAAGAAATTATATAATTGCATTTTAATTACAAAATATAAATAATTTGGGGGGACCTCAAGTCCAAAAAAGCAGAATGTCCCCACTGTGGTTTACATGTAAATACTAGACTATTAGTGGGAAAACGCCCTTAAAAATTTTCCCACGTGGAAACATTTTTAAAATAAGTGACATAATTCCTCCCTGGTGACTGAAAATCTCACCCAGCCCCTTCAGGAGATGGGGAGAATTGCCATAAGATGGGATGCAGTGGAATTCTGAGCCTCCTCCTTCAGGAAAGACAGATCCTTGATAACCACAAGGCAGGCCCCCCCCTCCAGCCATTGTGCGTGTGTTCTGTTGTGAAACGTGATGCTCACTGGGAACACTGTGGTGACTGATCAGAAAGTCGCATGCGTTTTCTCACGCCCTTTGCTCTAGAGTGGGCTGCGTCAGCGCTGATGTCATCAGGGCCCTGTGTGCTGTACCCATGGCCTAGGCTCGGGTTCCCAGTCAGTGCTTTGTGAGGCTGGACCACAGAGCTTTGCAGCCATTGCTTGGCAAGCACTTCTCTCTGTTGAGAGTCTTGAATCTGGGCCCCTGTTCTTACAGTTCTGAATCCATCTGTGGTTTGGGGTCCCACTTTTCCCCTTAGGAGGAATGCTTTGACCAGGAAGAACGTGAGTTGAGGATCCTGCCATCCTGCTTCTGCTGCAGTCTTGTTCATCTTCACTGCCTCTCCACTGAGTTCTCGCAGAAGCTAAGCTCGCTGCCTGGCCTCTCCCCTGCCCTAGTCGCTTGTCCACAGCTTGTCGTTACTGCTCTGACAGCAAGGCCTATCTGAGAGCGGCTCTCTGTACCAACCCAAACTCATGTCTGCATTGCTCATGGCACACAAGCTCTTAAATCACCTGCACCAGGATCTCCTCCTCACCCTCAACTCTACTCTGTACAAGGGCTATTCATTCCTCAAACATGCCAAGCACTTGCTGTGTTCTGGAGGTTTTCTCATTTCATGTTCTCTCCCTCATGTGTCAGTGTTTCTAGGTGAGGCTGGATGCAGCTGTACTCAGCGGCCCCTGTCCTGTGCACATGGGCTGGCCTCTGTGCTCAGTGATGGCGCGTGTTCCTTCTCTGGTCTCTGTGCTCAGTGATGGCGCGTGTTCCTTCTCTGGTCTCTGTGCTCAGTGATGGTGCGTGTTCCTTCTCTGGTCTCTGTGCTCAATGATGGCGCGTGTTCCTTCTCTGGCCTCTCAAGCTGCTGTAGATGTCTTTGTTGAGAGGCTGGTATAGGCCATTAGAGCCTCTCAAAGGTGGTTCTGTGTTAATCATCCAGGTGCTACTATGAAGTAGAAATAAGTGTCACTTGAAGGAAAACTAAGGGAAATGACATAGATCGTCCCAACATTCCTACCCACAGGAAGTTGAGAGTGTGTTTTTGACAGGTAATGTTCAATTTTAACATCAAACTGAAACAATTTTACTTGATGTTGGCAAGGTGTGTGTGTGTGTGTGTGTG
>NW_026067891.1:106436-157644 GCF_014885135.2 Alexandromys fortis
GAGAGAGAGAGAGAGAGAGAGAGAGAGAGAGAGAGAGAGAGAGAGAGAGAGAGAGAGAGAGCGCCAACCCAAATAGTGCTGAGTGGCAAGCCCTGCAGCCTCCAATACCCACCCCAGGTTTTCTGGTTTAATGTAGCAAGCTGCTTTATGAGATCCGCAGCCACTTGAAATATGATTTACTCCATGTAAAAAGTTTCAGATGGATAATGAAGATTCAGGATTGAGACTCACAGTGTAGTGTAGTCAATTTTCTTGCTGTTGCTCTCCAGTACATCTCTGCCATTGAAATGAATAATTTATTATAATTTATTTCAACCCTAGAAAATAAAACTGTTTTCCTTGTGATGTGTGCTATAGCCTTCAGAACAGACACATTGCTTGCAGTGCTCTCAATTAATTAATCCTGAAGTTTCATTCTTACTTGACCTTCTCATAGGCTAGGAGACTGGCAGGTAATTCTTTCCCCAATAAGACATGATTAAAATGAATGTTTTGAGAAGTAGGGGTAAAGTTGGTAATAGAGAAAATTGAAAGAACAGCAAAACTAGGTTGTGTTTTTTTGTGTTTTTCCTTAGATTTTACATTTGATGCAAGAGTTTTTAAATATTCTAGACAATACATCAGCAAAACTTTCCCTTACTCACGTGACCAAAGCTGGCCAAACTTCCTTCACCTGAGGTGTCTTTAAAGCACTTTCCCCCCACCTTTGATCAAGGCTAAGGCTGCACAAAGGCCAAGGAGACAGTACTCCCAGATGGCCTCCAGGGGACAGACCACCCATAATTGATTGCAGCCTTGCTCTTCAGAAGAGCAGGCTCACCTCTTCCTCCATTTCATTCAATTGTTTTTCATTTTAAATGCTAAAGACTTCCATTATGAAGCTGCTAAAACATTATCAACATATAGTGGCTGCTTGATACGTTCAGGTATTTTAAATTTAATGTAACTTAGATGGTGGGCCTCAGTTATTCTGGAGGGGCAGAAAAAATATAACGAAATATGTGCTTATTTATCCACTAATATCACAAAGGAAGATGGTAGATGAAGGGAACAATTGATTCTCCTTCCCTAAAGACGTCTAGGATCTAATTTGAGCAGGATCACATTTCAATATCTGCTGTGCATGTGGCCTTGGGAACAGCACTCAGTAATGACAGAAATTCCCTTCCTTCCGCACACTGAAAACTGGAAACAGTTCCTCCTTCAGCTGTGTGGCTCCCTGAGCCTGAGCCTCTGACTGGGGCAGGTGCTCTGGAGAAACTGCTGTGGGGGTGAGAGAGTTCTCTCCTTTCTCAGACCCTGTGCCTTATCCCAGCAGCTGGGTAGGGCCGGGTGCTTCCCTGTTTTGTTTGTTATTTTTGTTATGGTCAGGTCAGCGTCCTCTCCTCTCTCACCGGCCATTTGAAAGGCTGACGCATTCCCCAGGCACAGGCAGCTCTTAAGAGTTGGCTGCATGTATTTGTAGTTGTTCCTAAGAACATCACCAGGATTACTGCAGTCGGCTGGGGTGTAGATCCACACACAGAGTGGCCTGGCCCTCGCTGCACCCTGGCCCTCGCTGCACCCTGGCCCTTCCTCGCTGCACCCTGGCCCTTCCTCGCTGCACCCTGGCCCTCGCTGCACCCTGGCCCACACTGTGCCCTGGCCCGCACTGCACCCTGGCCCTCGCTGCACCCTGGCCCACACTGCACCCTGACCCTCGCTGCACCCTGACCCTCGCTGCACCCTGGCCCTCTCTGCACCCTGGCCCTCTCTGCACCCTGGCTTGTCCTTCTTTAGTCTCCCTCAGCCCTCCAGGGCTAGGACACGGGGCTGCTTTTTAGGTCTCTAACCCCTTAGCCTGGCTCTGCTAGCTCTCCTCTGTGCTAACCAGAGGATAAGGCCTCTTTTCTGCCTGTCTCACTAGCAGGCTGGGACAGGTAGGGAAGAGCTGGAGTCCCCTAAGTAGACTGAGAATCTGGTCCCTGCAGTGCCCGCACTCATCCTGTCAGGCCTGGGTTTTCTGTGGAGTACAAATGGAAACAAGATGCAAATCTTAGTTTTGTTTCATTCATTTCTTACAACTTCACAGATTGTGTGTTATAGTATTCAGCATGTTCAAGTGTTGACAATGGAAACATTTACTTTTGTGTGTGTGTGTGGTTTTTCAAGACAGGATTTCTCTGTAGCTTTGGAACTTGTCCTGAAACTCTCCAGACCAGGCCAGGCTGGCTTTGAACTCACAGAGCTCTGCCTGCCGCTGCCTCCCGAGTGGAGGATTAAAGGTGTGTGTCTCCACTACCCATTGGAAACATTTACTTTGTAGGAAGATTATATAACCTAGAGAAAATTAGCCTACTCATTTCTATGCTGTTAATATAAAGTTTGTTACTCAGTAGGAGGGAAGTCATTGTTTTCCATGAAAGTGTTCAGTGTATCAATTTCCAGAGATAGTCTTAAGTTTGCTGTTGTTCACTTTCACAATCTATCAATAACATTAACTAAATCTGTAAACCTTTTGTGTGGGGAACAGAAAGGTTCGCTGAAAACCTGTCAGAAGCCATGCCCTGGATTCTAATCACGGAACTTCAACGTCTCCATGACTCTGCAGCCAGAAGCCACTAAAGCACACAAGGGTGACATGTGCAGGAGGACACTCAGGGTGGAAGAGTGAGTCTTTCCTGTCAGTCACTGCCAGGTGCTCTGAGCCTCAGAAGAGCCCGAGGGGTGGCGGCCCAGGCTGGCACAGTGATCAGGCTGAGCTCTGCAGGTGACCTGGATTAGTGTTTGCATCCTTAGCAGCACCTTGACCTCTCCCAACTGTGAGACAGCTGATGCTCTCCCCAGGGTTAGTTGAGAATAGGAAGCTATGCAGTGCCTGGCAGTATGTGAGCACCCGCACACCCCACAAATGAGACAATCATCAGGCCCTGCTTACTGTTGGGTGGGAGCTGGTAAAAGTGGCCATGCCTCAGACTTTGGCCTGTGTAGCCTGAAAACCCCAGCCACAGCCCTTACTGGAATCCCCTGGCTTAGAGTTCTCAGTCTGTTTTCAAAAAGAAGATCCTTGAAAGTGAACTGCCTGTTAGAGTTTAGATGTTTAACTATTCCATGTGTTAGCCATAAATTAAGGCCACAAGTTCAGCTTTCTGTATGTGCTCCTCACTTCAAGTGTGCACTCGTTGGCTTAGCAGGACAGTGTCCAAGGTCAGCTCCCTTGGCTCGTCTACTTCAGCAGACAGTACAGCAGAAACCTGTGGCATTTGAGGAGCCGGAGAGGTCTCTTTGGTGTCTCCTTCGTGGCCCAGGGGGTTAGGTTAGGATCTGCTCTGCTCTGTACTTGTGTCTTACGCCCTTGTCAGGGGGTGTGAACAGAGAACACACGTCATCACTTCTCACTCTGGGTCATACATTTGTAATGTGTCCTTACCTGTGTTTACATGATTGCAGCAGAGCGCGCTCATTCAAATCTATGCTAATACCCCAAAGAAGCAAATGGGGTACTTTCTGACTGCCTCCTGCTCAGACTACAACCCTGCATGAAGTTAGACAACTTTGAAGAGACCATAGTGATCCCTTTCATCTCTCTAGAGCTGCTGTTCTTCCTTGAGCCATGCGGCCCCATTGTCTTTAGCCAGAGGGAAGCCACAGTTGCAGTATGGGAACATTATGTCTAAGGTATACTGTGCGGCAAGCACATTCCAGATATTTGATTTATACATAGGAAATCATGTCTCCCTCTGTCCCCTTCACATCAGCTGTGATGGACCCTACTTTATATTTGAGGACATAAAGGAAAATGCCATGGGTTATAAAGCAGGACCATACTTGAACTCAGTACTGAGTCTAATGCCTGTGGCTACCACATCACTGAACAAAATTCCAGCCAAAATCTGTAAGAAGGAAGAACTAAATGAGGAATGAGGAATCAAATGAAAGAATGTAGAGTATGATTTTCTAAGTAGGTAGCACCCCTGCTAGACAATCCCATCCCTGCATTGGCAAAATAGCTACGTGTATGGTTTGAGTATAGGCCCTGGCAAATGTAGCCAAAGTGGATTTAAAGTGGCCTTCCACCCTTCCCTGCAGCAGTGCTGGGAGCGAGTAGACACCGGAAAACTAGATACCCAGCTGCTACACCGAGTCCTCATGTGGGCTGGTGGGTACAATTAAGACTGCTCCTTGCAGTGTTGACTCACAGTGTCCTTGACCTCGGAGACTCCCATCTAAACCTCACACCACCTGCAAGGGAAAGGGACTGCTCTTCAGCAGGGCACCCAGTCTTCCTCTAGGTGGGGAGGAAAACTCGGACCCCATTGGCCGGACTGTTTACCACTGCTCTAAGATTATTAGAAAAAATAATTCTGGAAATTGGCTGTCACATCAATGCCATTTAAGAAGATTACTTGGTACTTTACATATTTCCAGAAAAGTAAAAAAGAAAAAAAGTACTCATTTTTGCCAACTTTATTTTTAGAAAAGTATTTTATTCAAACATGCCCTTACTTATTACAGACATAAATACATGCATTCAGACAAATGAATACACGAGAGAACCGTATAAAGTAATTGGCACATCACTCCAGGATGCTTTGTCAGATACTGGTAGAATTTGGTGCCTCTAACTTTAATCTTCTCCATTAAAATATCCATTCTGCTTCAGATTGTGAAGCCCATAATATTTTAGACTGTCTCCATGGATCTGTTACTTTTGCTTGTCAATTTAATTTGTGCTCTATGACTTTGGGTGGCTTGCTAGATTGTTCATGGGAACTTGCGGTCTACAAAGGATGCCCGGCATGGAGTTCTAACCTCTCCAGAGAGACTGGACATGCAGTGCTTGTGTTTTTATATAGATTGGCACACTCATTTGTGAGCAGCCTAATCATTGTGCTGGTGCAGGGAATGGCAGCTGTCGAGAGCTATAGACGCGCATCGCTGTCGTGATGCACGCCTGCAGTGTCTATAGAATGTTCGCTTTGCCACAGTTTCAGACACCATCTCATTTAATTCTCAGCTTCCTTGAACTGAGTTATTTCCCTCTTCAGAGCTAATGAAAACAGACACAGCAAGAACAGTTCCGTTACTTGCCAGAGATCACAGGGTAATTAGATCACCACAAACTTTTGCCAGGGGCAGGGAGATGGCTCAGTAGATAATCATTTGTGCAATCATGATGACCAGAGTTCAGATCCCATAACCTACATAAATGCATAAGTGCTGGGTGAGTGTGGAAGCATAGCTCTAATCCCAGTACTCAGGAGGCAGGAACACACTGATCGGCTGAATTGGCAGTATCTTCAAGCTGTGGGTTCAGCAATAATTAGCTTACTGACTCAGTGATACGGAAAGTGTTTAAGGAAGACACCCAACTTCACCCTTACATTCTACACATGTAAATACACACACACACACACACACACTACACTTGCATACTTTTGCAAAAAGAGAAGTTGCCAAATGATAACACTAAATGCATCCAAAGCAAACCAACTCTTAGAGTGTTGGAGTGGTGCTTGTGGGTCTTGCCGTGTGATTGCCTTTTCATCTGTCCTCCCTAGAGCTATGGGAGCAGATAGGCGGCAGTGGGAGAACCGAACCCACTTCACAGCCTGCACTGTTGTAGCAGCCTTATCCCTGCCCTCCTGCCTGTTGTGTGTCTTGCCCAGGGCACACTCCACATGTCTCAGCATGGCCTTCCATTCTGGCCATGGGATCCCTTAATATTGCAGAACCCACCCTGCTCAGTCCCACCTTCTTTTTGCTTCTTTGTCTGCTTATGGTGAACTCCTTAGATGGTACCTGCCCTGTGGCATCTCCCTGACTGTCCTTGAAGAACTTAGTCTTTCTTCCTCCACCCCTCCACAGGCTGCTGCTCTTTTCCTAGACCTTTTTCCACTATTTCTTTTGGTGACTTCCCTAGCAAACTCTGAGGCCCTAGGTAAGAGACTGGTAGATGCTTACGTCCTATTATCCCTTCTGTGTGACTTACAAACTCAAAAGTTAAGAGCATGGATAAGTATATACATGTAGCATTGAGTGAGCAGTTAGTAATGAAGAATGGTTTTAAAAGCAACAGTTTGAGCTGAGCGGTAGTGGTGCACGCCTTTAATCCCAGCACTCAGAAGGCAGAGGCAAGTGGATCTCAATGAAGCCAGCCTAGTCTACAGAGTGAGTTCCAAGACAGCCAGGACTGTTACGTAGAGAACCCTGTCTCAAAAGAAGACACTTCCTGAGCTAGCAGGAAGAGTCCTATTCCAGGGTCACAGGGAAAGTGTTCCATTCCACTCAGTGACGAGCTGCAGAGAGATGTTCCTTCGTAGCATGGACTGTTCAATGAGGTGAGGAGCAAGACAGGAAGGTGAGCTGGGCATGTGCATGGTGCCTGGCACAGCCCAGAGCATATAAGGCTAAGGCTTGAAAAGCAGAGACTGACCCTTGTGGCTCTGACCCCGACTTCTGCTCACCAAGAAGGTTCTCACCAAGCTTTTGGTAGTAAAGATTCTTACTTGGAGAAACGGGGTTTGCCCAGAGTTTGTGTAACCTCCTAGGCTTCCAGAGTGAGAGCCAGCTATCTAGGAAAAGCACTCCTGTCATCAGAAAGGTGGAAGAGTGTAAGAAGTACATAGAAAGTCTGAGATTCAGGCAAGCTCTAAGCCAAATTGTCCCAATTTCCATGTGACTCTGTCTTCTAGATGATGTCTGTCCTTATGAATACCATTGTCTTTGAAGACTGTCGGAACCAGTGGTCAGTATCTAGGCCTCTCCTAGGTCTCATCTTGCTCAATGAGAAGGTAAGTGTGCTTTCAGGAAGGGCCACAGGAGGAGGGAGGGGCTATTAGACACTGAAGACCATGGGATAGAGAGCTGGGGCCTTGACAACCCAGAAGTCCTTTCCTCAAAGGCTTCAGGTCTTCAGTTAACAGAGGCCACAGAGGCCCACGCACTACACTGTGTGTGGAATGCTGAGCCGTATCTTGAAATCACTCACTTGCCTTGCCACTCCACGGGAATTCTGAGCAGCAACAGCCCTTTTGCCTTCTCCTCCAGCCTGTCTTTGTATCTGGGGACCCAGACACGACCACATGAGATGACAGCAGCGGCCTTGAGGGAGTGTACCTAGGGCCAGCACCCTTCATTCGGGAAGCACGCACCCGTGCCTCCACAGTGCTCTGACCACCAGACTGCCTCCCAGCACTCTGGCCTCTCAACAGTCGGTAGGAACAGTGCATTACTGCTTGGGAGAATGAATTGTCTATACAATAAGATAGTACTGGGAAAAGACAGTGAGATTAGAGGCAGCCGCATACATTAAAATTCAAACGAAAATCCCAGCCTTGGAAGGAAACTAATAGAAGAAGAAAATATATCAAAAAGAGAAGAGCTGTCTCATCATTCACCTGTGCCGAAGTATCCAATTTTAGCCACATTCAATAGCGCTGTCATTCATCTTCCCTCGGTGTTATTGTGATTTAAATCCAAGCTCTATAAAAGAGAGCAGTTCTTTTAAAATGATTGAGAGGGAATAAGGGTAAATTCGGTGTTTAGAAAAAGCTTATGACATCACAATATTATACTTTACTGATGGAGGCAATATTTCATGGTTTAGGATGAAAAACTAATAATTTTCTATTTGGTGTGAGTCACCGCATCATTATAAAGGGAAAAATAAGTAGTTCCGTGCATTCCCAATCTTGTTCAGGAAGACACTGTGCTTCAAGTATAATGCCTCTGATATATAGCATTTAAATATTAGTCTGACTACATATTAATTATGTGTGTTTTTTGATGTGAGCTGTTTTAATGTATGATGGAAATTAAGTATCATACAGCTTAGGCTTGAAGAGATAAACATGTGACTGGCAAAATGTTGTCTTTTGCTGAAATTGGCTGTTTCCAGTGATTAGTAGCTCCGCTCAACATCACAGCTTGTTTCTGTGTACAAGACCACAGAGCCCAGCAGAAAAGGAGGGGGCTACCAGGTGTGCCAGCAAGTGCTCCCAGAGCTAAGAACTTTGAGAAGTGAGGCTGAAGGAGAGACCGTTGGCCTTGCCTTCAGTCACCCAAGTGCTTCCCGGGCATTAGGTTAAGTCCTCCTCAGCTTGAGGCCCTTCTTCTTTCAGCCTTCCTGTGACAAGTAGAGTTGAGACCCCAGAAGACCAGGTTCAGTCTCCCACAGAGAAGGCAAGGATTCCATCAGGCTAAGCAATAACAATGCAGCAGTCACAGCAAAAGACTCTTAAGAGCAGGGAGGGCACTAGGTACACCTAGGAATGCTTGTGCAGCTTGGGTTTTCTCTAAGGATAGAAAGTTGAGTGTGGATGCAAACCCGAGTATCAGGGAGCACAAGGAGACCCCAGCTGGCCTGGCTTCCTGCGAGGGTTGGAGTTGGAGCCCAGCTGACACTGTCTCTCCCAACAGTATTTCAGTGAACTGAGAGCAAGCCTGATCAACAGCCAGCCTCTGCCCAAGCAGGAAGTCCTTGCCCAGTGTTTCAGGAACTTGATGGAAGGAGTGGAACAGAACCTGTCTGTCAAGAACAGAGACAGGTGAGCATTGCCCAGCAGGGGATCTCTAGAAGCATTCCAGGCTTGCTGAAAACAACAGGACTACAGTTAGCACAGCTCACGGATTGGTACAGCTTTCCCATTACACCTTGTGATCTTAGACCCAGGCCAGTCCCAGTCACTACATTTTACTGGGTATTTGCTCATAGATGCCAAGATTTAAAAAATACAGCCTTTGCCCTTAAACAGTTATAATCCAACAGGAAAGAGCAAGTGAAGGGGAACTTACATTGTCCATGGAGATGCAGAAGGACTTCTGGCCTTTGAACAAGCGCAGGCCTAGGGGGTGGACACCCCAGCTAATGTTATCCCTGCTTCTGTAAGCTGCGTGAGAGAAAAGCAGCAACTTCTCTGCTGAGTCTCTTCTACAGTAAGGAGACAGTGATGGCACTGAATGTGGTGTCTAGACAGCAAAATGGTCCTGAGGCCAGTGAGCCGTTAGGTGTTGGTTTCTTCCTCTGCGTGTTATTTCAGAGTACCTGATGTCATTGGCCAGTGAGGTCTAACCAAATTCATCACTACGAATGAATTCATTTATTCAGTTTATAAAACTAGAAGCATATGGAACCCATGGTAAATAAACTATTCCGAGCTCCTGGCCTCGTGGAGCTCACTTCCTAATGGTAAGACAGACAGTAGTCACTGATAAGGAAGAAGAAAATGTGCTCAGGGAAGACTTCCTCCCTGACCTTTCATCAGACACTCGAGCATTTATAGCAGACGCTGTCTGTCACCCAGGAGGCAGTGGAGCCCAGGTATGAGCTGTGGTAATAAGGCAAGGTCAGCTGGGGTGCAGGCACCTTCCCTTGGCCGTTCATCAAACTCTTAAGCAATGCTCTCACATCCAGAAAGGGGCAACCTCAGAAGCTGGAAAAGGAGAGGCAGGATGTTTAAGTGGCATTTCTGAGCTGCTCTGTGAAATAGTATGGGCAGTCCTCTTAGTCTCAAGAAAGAACGGCAGCAAGGACTGGCTGCTGTCATTGCGCCCACTGTGTAGAGAGAATGTTTTCAGGCCTTGTCTCATTGACTTGATAAAATTCGCTCCTGCATTCCCTTAAGACAGTTAGTTACTCATATTAGGTACTAGGCCAAGTGGCTAGTCATTCAGGTTGCCTAGATAGTAGTAGTAGAACCAAAATATGGATGCAGGTAGTATAACCCAGTGGGGGCTAGAGAGATGGCTCAGCAGTTCAGAACACTGTCTGCTCTTCCAAAGGTCCAGAGTTCAAGTTCCAGCAACCACATGGTGGCTTACAACCATCTGTAATGAGATCTGGTGCCTCTTGAGGAAGAGACATGGTCAGTCGTACTCATCAACTTAGACCATGAAACCCAATATGGACAAGTTCAACAGAAGCGCCATATACAGGCTGCCCATGTATGCTTCAGCATTGCCAGGGCATAAATTTTGTTCATTCATTCAGTATAACCCAGTGCACCTTTTTAGGTTTGTTTTTTTTAAACAGTGTTATATAGCCTAGGCAGGTCTCAAACTCACTATGTAGACAAGGCTAACTTTTTATGATTACATTTATTTAGGGGGCAGCTATCAGAGAACAGCTCGGCAGGAGTTAGTTCTCTCCTTCCACTATGTTGGTTCTCAGAGACCTGACTCAGGTCATCAGACTTGGCAACACCTCCATTAACCCACTGAGCCTTCTCACTGACCTCCAAGGATAACTGAAATTTCTGATCCTCCACTCCCTAAGTGCTGGGATCACAAGCATAGGCTACCATGTCCAGTTTATGTAGTGCTGGGGATCAAACTAAGGGCTTCATGCACAGTGCACAAGTATTCTACCAAACTGAGGGCACACACCTCTGCACGTTTGTGCTGTTTTCTGAGATAGTTTCATCACAGAGATGCCAGCTAGCCTCAGACTCAAACTCATGATCCTTCTACCTCTGCTGTCTGACTGCTGGACATACGGACAGGAGCTTCCACTTCCCACTGCCCCCATTTTTCAATCACTAAATTCTGTTTCAGTTGAAATCCTAATAATACCTACCTTTGGGAAGAATGCAATGATGAAAGCATTCATCTGTAAGCTCAATTCAGTATTTGAGGCATAGTGTAAACAGTTTTTTAATGTTTTCTATGTAGAACTTCAGATGTCCCCAACCCTAAGCTGTCAGAGTGGGTTTGGTGGTGACTTCTTTTCAGGGGAGGATGGTGGCCAAATGAGCACCCAGCACCGTGGAGCCTTCCTGCAGGATCCTCTCCTGGGGCCCAAGCTCCACGCTGCCCTCCCTCCAGCTTTCATTCGACCTGCAGCTCACCGCTTCTCTCTCCACAGGTTCACACAGAACCTCTCCATCTTCAGAAGAGATGTGGCAGAGGCGTTGCGTAGTGACAGCCACTCTGAGCTGTGTAGCCTGGACATGATGAGCTGACCCGCCTCCCGAGCACGCACTGTGCAGCTTCTGTCAAGAGACTTGGAGTCCGCGTCTGCGATGCTGGCGCCCAGAGAATGTGTTCTCAGAACAAGCAACAAAGCCCTACATTTTTATAAGTCTGACCTAATTATAGAAATTCATAATAGTGTGCATACAGTGTAAATTCAGTATGCAAAGCGGAACATGTTTTTAGTCTGTCTGGGTTCCCACAATACTGAGAAGTCTAGAAACTATATTTAACCAAAGAATATAATAAACAAGCCTAGCACCCAGTCGTGGCTCTGAGATCAAGGTTGTCGATTTGAAGATGCAGCCCACAGTGTGGGTCCTGGATTGAGACAATTGCCATTTGAACCTGTTGAATTGATAGTTTTTACATCTGGAAAACACTACATTAGGGACTCTGGGCTGTGGGCATTTAGAGGGAGCCTGGGTTTGCTATAAAGCCTCCCCCAGGACTGCACATCGGCCTCTCTGCCTCAGCAGCATCTGATAAAGTTGAGAGACAGTAACACAATTAAATGGCTTACAAACAATGTTTGCTTTCCACTGGCATAAATCTGAAGTGGTTCCGTCTAGAAGAATTAAGCCGTGTGCTTGCTGCCTGCAGAAAGATGTCTTTAGGGCTCTGGAGGCCTCAGGAAGAAGTTCTGGGTGCTCCAGGACCTGGTCCTTTTGGCCCCATTTGATCTGAAGAGGAGCTGAAAGTGGCATGTAGTGTTTGGAGCAGCTCTGCCTTCAGTTCAGGTGCAGGCTGTCAGTTCCCAGAGGACAGAGTTGCCTTCCATCTTCTACACTTTTAACCACTGTTGGATTGTGACTTCATCCAAACACAGGAAATGGAGGCCTTTTCAGTCTGTGACCCGCCATAACTAAGCTATTAATTTGACATTGCCACTGTCAAGCGGGCCTCCTATCTTACTGCTCTGTCCTCGTGGTTCAGGCTTACAATAAACACTGTGCCCATTATTTCTGATAAGACATGAAAGGTTGGCCTCACTGTTGCAGAGAAGAAATCCACAGGCTCTTCTTGTAATCTCGTTTCTCAGACAGTGTTTCTTCAAACCTTTCTTGATAGTTGCGTTGGCAACAGGCTTGTCATATAAAATTGAGTCACCTAAGTTTATCTTAAAGTGTTTGTCTTCTGTGTGCAGAAGGGAGTCAGGGGACATTATGGTCTGGATGAGACTGCTTGTGGTCTTTAATGACAAAGAGCCTGAACCTTCTTCACCCCACTCTATTAGGAATGGAACTTCCTAGAGAAGACAAGTCCCAGACTTTGGAACATCAGCTTTCAAAGGAGCTTGACAAGAATTTCTCTTTGGTTTTTGTTTGGTTTTTAATTTGTTTAGTTTTGGTTTTTTGAGACAGAGCCTTGCTGTGTAGCCCAGGCTAGCCTGGAACACACTGTGATTCTCCTGCTGCAGCCTCTTCAGTAGAGGTTGACAAGTGTGGGCCACAATGCCTGGCTTCTTGGGTTTGGGGTATTTGGGGCTGGGTGGTTGTAACTGCACCTCATTTCCACAAACACGCTGCTAACCCCGTCCGAGCGCTGTTTCTTTACAAATGCCGAGGGTCGGAAACACTATATTGTTTGCATTAAAATGTTCACAAGAAAAGGATGCTGTGCTGCCCTTTCTTTGCCACACAGCCAGCTCTCACCTGGGAGCTGAGCAGCAGGCGGACAGCCTCTTTCAGGCTTGGCCACCTGTGTCCTTGTGCCTCAGTGGGGCTTGACTCACAGAGCACTCTGTGGGTAGCCCACCTGGGAGAGAGTGCCTTCCTTACCCACACTGCCTCCCCTCCCACTGTGCACACTAGGAAGTAAGGCCCAAAGGTGGCTTATAGCTTACAAATCCTGTTGGTAGATTTTCTACTGGGATCTGTCTCAGGAGAACTCCTTGCTGCTCCAGGTGGTAAACGGAAATGTTTATAATATTTAGGTTCATTTCCACCTGTTTCTCAGAACTTGGTTATTAACAGTAAATGACTCTAAAATTTCAATGGATTTAGGGCTGCCTGGAGATGTGAGTCGGTGGTAGAGCACTGTCTAGTGTTAAAGTAACATTTATCTGCTCCTGAGCCATGGAGGGAGAAGTCTGGCTGGGCCCCTGGTCTAGCGTCTCTCACAGGCTACATACATGCAGTGGTTGGCCAAAGCTGAGAGCATTTCACAGAACGAGTGAGGAGCCCGGCTCACCACACAGTTCTTAGCTTGTAGGAAAGAGCCAGAGACTGCAGAGATCCAAAGAGCCATCTGCTGCTGTGAAAACCCTAGTCCTGTTGCACACACTGGGGAGGAACCCACATTGACAGACGGAATGGGTGCGGGAGGCAGAGACTCTTGGAAGCCTTATTATTCAAAGCTGTCTGCCCCAGCCGACCTGGCCCTTGCCACACATGTTTCTCTCTTAAACTAGCAAGTTTTCTAATCTTGATTTTCCTTGGACGTTCTGTTGTGATTCCCTCCTCAGAAAGGAAAAGGAAGTGGGGCCACCAAGTGCTGGAAGATCACCTTTATGGTGCCACAGGCATACGCCCAGTCTGGGACTACCAAAGCCACCAAAACCTTGGAGGCCAGCGGGAACAAAGACCGGTGGATTTATACAGGAGTGGCTTCTGGAGCCATTCTATCTGAGATGAAAACTGCCATGTTAGGATACCCAGCAGGCCTGCAGAGGGCATATGAAGACCGCTAGTGCAACTATTCTTGTGACCAAATAGAGAACGCATCTGTTGGCCTTGACTCAGCAATAGAAAAAATAGCACTGCCATTTCTACAGGGCTCACTGCTCGGTGAAGGCACGAGTAAGTGAGGATGTGGGATGTGTCTGCACACAACACCATCCTAAAGGGATTCTAGTGTACAAACGTACAGTCTGGGCTCTACATCAAGCCAGCTAATCCTTAAGGAATTCTCTAGGTATCCTGACCCATCTCAACTTTGGCTTCCCATATAGACTTTAGATCCTAACTCTAAAGGTGTGTCTCATTTTTCAGTGCTGTACCGTCAACATCTAGGGCAGGACACCAAAGAGCACATGGTCCCTGCACTGTGTGTGATGATCAGAACAGCCCAGAAAACCCTCTCGGCTCCCCAGAGTCCATTCCACCAGCATGACAACCTTCACACACCTTGAGATTGTGGCAATGGGACCCCTTCCAAAAGTGGACTTTGTAGGTTGTCCACACATTCAAGGCACATCCTAGCTCTCGCCCTCAGCAGCTGCAGGTTGTTGGTCAAGGGCCTCTCATCCTTATAGTAATCGCCCCTGAAGCCTCAGTCCTCAAGCAGAACCCATTGCCTGGAGCCATTTTTCCCCTCCAGCTAGCAGCCTGAGCCGGGAATCAGTTAGATTTCCTAACTGCACCTGTACTTTTTTTCTACTTAATCCCAAATTGGGTCCTCTGTGGCTGGTACTGAAGAGGCAGACAAGGGACCCTTTGGACTCCACAACCCATGGGACTAGATACCTCAAGAAAAAAGCCAGTCTAATAAGACACTTTGAGCCGCGTCTGTGAGCCTGCCATTAATTCATCCTCCTGCTGGACTTCATAAAATCGTCCTTGAGACTTTTTAATGTTTTATTGAGGTGCAAGTTTACGAGGAAGTGAACCTTTCCAACTACAGCAAGAGTAACCTGCCTCCTTGGCATATTAAAAAATAATGTTAGTGTCGGGTTTTACGTCCCACAGTTTGGATTGCTGATAAGAGCGCTTCCCTTGACAAGATTCTTTTTGAGGTTTACAGAAAGCGTAATAAAATATGTAAGTTACATCTCCACAAACAAAAGCTATAACATAAGTTATTTATAAGCGTGAGATACAAACAGTATCACAATAAATAAGCCATAAAGGGTACCTGCAACATCCATCTTAATGTAATTTGCCCAACAAAGGGGTTGAAACGAAGTCAAATTCAGTAGAGAAAATTTGTCAGGAAGGAAGCAAAGTTGTAGAACACAGAGTGGGGGGAAATGGCTGATGGGTGAGGGACAGAAACGGGTGTGAGGTGATGCTTGGAGGTCCCTGACGAGACTGCAGCATATGCTTGCCCAAAGGGACTGCCCCACCTCTCCCACCCCGCACAGCCTGCCATCTGCACTTAGTCGCAGCTCCAACACCCTCCAGCACCTACCAGCCCCTAGGGAAAAAATATCCTGCAGCCTCATGCTGCTGCCAGCATTAGCTCCCTTCCAGGCTTAGCCACTCAAGGCCATAGTTTGAAACTGACCAAGCCTCAGGACCCTAGAAGCCCTTCATCTACATCAATGGTTCTCAACCCGTGAGTCATGAAAACTTCAGCAAACCTCCATCTCCAAAAAAAAATTTACATTACGATTCATAAACAGCAAAATTACAGTTTATGGTTGGGGGTCACCACAGCGTGAGAAACTGTATTAAAGGGTCGCAGCATCAGGAAGGTCGAGAACCCCTGCTCCTTTACTCATCCACAATAAGCCAATTAATGAGACCAAGTCTCTGCCCTCGTGGAGCTGGCGGGCTTTGTCGGCAAGTCAGATGCAGCACTCCAGTGAGGACCACAGGCTGGGATAGAGAAGGTCTGTGGCCAGGGATGCTGTGGAATTGAGGGAGGTGAGAGCTGGCTGGATCTTAAAGGATGCAAAGGGTCCAGCCATGGGATGAGCTGAACAGAGTCTACAAATTTCCGAGCCCCAGTTCTCTCCTTTTTTTTTTTTTTCTTTATTCCCTCATCTGTCCTAGCGTCACACCATAAGCGTAATGGCCCTCCAGTGAGTGAGGCCCTGTGCTGAATGGGTGTCCTAAAAGAGCTTTCAGGCCAGGAGGAGAGGCAGGCAGCAGAACACACACACACACACACACACCAGCCCTCACCTCCACACCTGGCTCCTTCACCCAGGCCCGCCCCAGGTATAGAAGAAGTGAGTGAAAGGAAGAGTGGACCTCAGAGTCCAGTCGGTCAAAAGATGGCCCAGCTCCAGCCCTCCCCAGGGACATGTGCTGAAAAGCACCAGCTCCGGGGTGAGGTCTCGTGTCCACCCACCACCTAAGGTCATTTTTCCTTCCAGCTGGCAGCCTGGAGCCTTTTCAGATCCCAGGTGCATTCTTCCCAGAGCCCTCCCCACTGTGAGAAGCTATGATTTCCCTGCTCCTACTCTCAGATAGAGAAAGTAAGTATGAAAGTCTGAATAGCTAGGAAATTTATGTGCTCAGTAAATACTTGTTGGAGAAGTTGGGTCAGCGGTTATTTTCCATCGCAAAAACTAGAGGACCCTAGGATCCTGAAGGACCCTAGAGCTCTGACGTAGGATGTGTAGTAAGCAGGTCGGGAGCCTGGAACATGATGTGTGTGCCAAAGCATGTGCTTACGCCTTCTATGGAAGTAGACTAATATTTCCCTCAGTCTTTCAAATAGGATAACTGGCCCAAATACACTTAAGGGCCTTGATTCAATCCCTACTCCATTTAAAGGCAGGAAAATTAAATCCCAAATCACACAGGAAGTCAGTGACTGGAGAATCTGTGCTGCCTCAGTCCAGACTCATGGACCACTTGGCAATTCCAGCATCCTGCCACTCATTCCTGAAGCTCCGAATATCCTATAGCACCTCTCCCCACCCACCCCCTGCAAGACCACCCTTTCTCCAGCTTCACTCCCTGAGACCAGGAGAAGATTGATGCAGCCTGGAAGTCTCTAAATCCCCCCAAGAATCCTGACCCCAGTTCCCTAGCTCAGAGAATCTGAATCTCCCTCCCACACTTAGGTGCTGGTTCAAAAGAGCAACAACTTCCCGGTTTCAGGAACACCAAATACTTATCAAAACATGCTCGCCAAACCAGGCTCAAAGGAGACATTATTGCCTTGAGTGCGTTTGTTTAAATGGGGGGGGGCAAAATAAACTTTAAGCACAACAAAGAAATAAATTTGTAAAAAGAGCAAGACAAAACATTCGTGGCAAAGCTGACTCAAAGAAACAGATAACAGGGGTAGGGGTGGGGGTGTAGTTCAGTTGGTAGAGGGCTTTTGTAGTACTCGCAAAGCCCTGGGTTCAATTCCCTGCCCCACATAAGCTGGGCATTCAAGAGGTAGAGGCAGGAAATCAGAAGTTCAAGTGCAAGGTGTTTCTCCATTACATTGCCGTTTGACACCAGCATGGGCTATGTGAGACCCCGTCTCAAAAACAAACAAAACCGGGATAATGAGTCTGGCAGAGTGGAACATTCCTGTAAATCCTAGCACTTGAGAAATTGAGGGTTAGTGAGAGTCAGCCTGGGCTCAAAATAAAAGAGGATAATGAAATGAAGCTTCCCCCTGTCCCCCAGTCCTAAAGATTGAGCCCAGGATCTTCCTCATGTTAAACAAGGGCTCTACCACTTAGCTATAGCCCATCGAGGACATTCTTCAAGACCAATAAAACCGACTGTGGCAAGTGTGATCCGTAAGCAAGCACAAAAGTGTAAGAGAGGGTAAAAGCAAGAGCTGTCAATCCCAACAACCAATTCCCGTATTTATTTCCTAGTACCTCTGAAAGCTAAAAGAGATGAACAGGACTGGTTTCCAAACTTGAGAGGCACCAGAGTCAGTAGCTGACTTGTTGGCAGACTGCTGAACCCCACCCAGAGTTCCTGACATAGAGGGCCTCCCCAGGATCCAAGTGTCCCATTTCTAATAAGCTGCCAAGTGCTGCAGACACTGCTGCTTAGGAACCACTGTGCTTCGGAACCGCTGGCTGTGACTTCCCCCGATTTACTGCTTTCCCGGACTTCCTAAAAGCCCTCCTTTGTCCAAGGAAGAATGGAAGGGGTGTGCAATCACCAGCTCAGCTCAGAGCTCAGGGTGACTCAGGAGCTGGACTCAGGAGCTCCTGAGAGGTGAGGCTGAGCCCCTCACCCCTGCTGGGCTCCCGGCTAATGCTTTCTGCTGGACCAGCCCTTGAGTCTGGCTCTGCTCTGCCGCTGCACTAAGAAACTGAGGAAGAGAGAAGGCTGAAGCTGCTGAGCGAGTAAACTGAGAGGTTCCTACATATGCCCTGGAAGCAGTGCTGGACGTGCCATCTTGTACCGAGGACCTTTTGCCACAGCCTGTTGGGCATTTCCCCAACTCCTGGAAGAGGCCAGGCCTGGAACCCAGGGCCCTGGACAGGCATGAAAGTAGATGCAGTGACTGGCAAGGTCAGCCCGCTCAGATCTGCACTCAAGGGATCTGGGCATCGCTTCCCTCGCTGCGTGAGTGGGGAACTAGTGCCACCCATGGCACACAGAGTTCTCAAGGACAAGAGAGTCACCTCTGTCCTTAAAGGTACTATTATATAATCCAGAGTGTGGACTGTTGAGAGTGGAGTCTCTTCCAGCCACTTCTGCTGCTGGTATCTCATTTTGTTCTCATGGCTACCCTGGGGGTGGCTACTACCCTCTCTGTTTTACAAATAAAGCAAATGAGGCTGGAGAAGGGCAGCAGGGAGCCCCAAAGCCCTCAGATCTCCAGCAGCAGTGCCTGCTTTAGAAGGGAGAGGCCCCCAGAGCCAGCACAATGGTATCTTTCCTTTCTAGAAGTCCTTGTCTGGGGCCAGGACATCCTGCATTTCTCAAAGCTTGCTGTTTCTGGGTCTCCCTGCTCCAACCCAGCAGGGTGACTCTACCAGAGCCAGCAAAGCTACCCAGTGTCACACAGCTGGCAGGTGATCTAACTGCCCACCAGGGCCTAAAGGAACTACAAAGCCTGAGTCATCTGGACTGTGGAGAGCAAAATGATAGGATTTAAAAGAAGCCACTGCCTCCTTCCTGTACTCTGACCCCATCCACGATAACTCTGAAAAATAAAACTACCAACAAAATAAACAAACTAAAAATAATATAATACACCATCCATCACACTGAGTGTGAGGATGGGAAGGGAGCTGACAGATTGTGCTGCCCTGCTAAGTGCAGGGCTCAATGCTCTGAGCAGTCTCAATTCTCTCTCACCATGCACTAAAGCTAACACCATGCCTTACCCCATTTTACAAATGAAAACCCAAAGCCTAAAATGATGGAGTCACTAGCTCAAGCTTACTCACCTAGGAAGTGGCCCACCCAAATCTGCACACAACTTCTGACCAACTGCACAGAGATCGCTTGGGGTCTTTACACTCTGGGAACGAGAGAAAGAGCCCTGCCGGGAGTTCGGCGGCGCTCAGAATTTACTGTCAACGACTTTTACGACCCGAGGCTAGGAAAAGACTCTGAGTCTCACCTAGGCGGGGGAAAAAGGTGCCCGCGCCCCATGTGGTACTAGCCGAGGTGCTGCCGGAATGATGCGGACAGTTCCGGAGGCGACAGCAGAACTTAGGGTGGTCAGCGCCCAATCTGAACTGGAGCCGGCAGGTGCTCACTGCTCGAATTTCCTAAGAAAATGTCTACATTTGCTCTAAATGGGAACCTCCCCATCCTGTGCCACTAGCGAACTGAGGTCCCCAAACCTGCTGACACTCGGAGGGATCCCCAACCCCACGACCACAGCCCCGTCTATCCCGCAACGAATTTCGAGGGGCCGGATCCCAGCTCCCCACCAATTGACCTCGGGTCCCTAGTCCAGCCGGGCCCCGCACGCGTGGGCACCTGCGAGTCACCGCTCAGTCCTCCTGGCTGGGGCCAGGAGGCGTCTCCAAAGTGGCCACGACGCCTCGTTGAAAGCTGGGGCGGGGGCAAATTCTCCCCACGCGGGTGTCCTCGGACGCATGGAGAATGCTCCGGTGCTCTCCTTGATCCACGCGTGGACAGCTCCGAGCTTGCACCCAACGATGCGAAGCTTTCGTTGCTCCGGCGGAGGGCGAGCGGCCCAGAGGCTTCCGCAGATTTCAAAGGACTGTTCTTAGGTTGCATCTCCATTGTAACTGAAGATTCATTTTGTTTGGGGTTTGCTCAGATGAAAGAATTTAGAAGACAACGAAAACCCCCGCGGCAAAAGGCAATTTCCCTAGCAGCGCGCCTGCCCGCGGTCGAGGCGGCGGGAAGCGGCCAGGCTCGGAGCGGGGAGCGTCTGCTAATTGCAGCTTCGTTAGATTTCGGGTTTGAGAGGCTGCGGTTCGGGTGCTAATATCCGCCGCCCATTATCCCGGCTAATAAATTTGACCTATTGTTCGTTTGTTAAAATGATGTCACCTTGGAACAGTCCCTAAGCTCCTATTTCCATGAATTAGGCCTTTATTGAAAGCCGGGAGCCAATGAGAGGAGAGAGGCTTGTTGATCGCAGCCAATGGCTGCTGCGGGAGAGGAATTAGCAGCGGAAACTCCAGGTTCGGTTCAAGAAAGATGACACAGAGCCTGTCGGGCCCGCGCACTCTTGGCAAAGTTTCAGTGCGACTGGAGGCGCCGGGCGCTCCATGGCCGCGCCGTAACGGGGACCCAGCCGCCTCCCCGCCCAGCCCAACCCAGCCCTTCCGCCCGCCCAGGATGGAGGCGCCCGCCAGCGCGCAGACCCCACACCCGCACGAGCCCATCAGCTTCGGCATCGACCAAATCCTCAACAGCTCGGACCAGGACAGCGCACCCGCCCCGCGGGGCCCCGACGGCGCCAGCTACCTGGGAGGGCCCCCCGGGGGCCGTCCGGGCGCCGCGTACCCGTCTCTGCCCGCCTCCTTTGCGGGCCTCGGCGCGCCCTTCGAGGACGCGGGATCTTACAGTGTCAACCTAAGCCTGGCCCCCGCCGGGGTGATCCGGGTGCCAGCGCACAGGCCGCTACCCGGGGCCGTGCCGCCGCCTCTGCCCAGCGCGCTGCCAGCCATGCCCTCCGTGCCCACGGTCTCCAGCCTGGGCGGCCTCAATTTCCCCTGGATGGAGAGCAGCCGCCGCTTTGTGAAGGACCGCTTCACAGGTGAGCAGAGCGGGCCACCAGGAGCCAGGCCTCGGCCCTCCGGGGGCCAGGGGCGCCGCGCCCTGTGCACTCCTCCACTCCTAGGAACGAGTCCAGAGGCCCAGGCATGGCGCAGGCCTAGGTGCCCAGGGCTCGGGGCGGCCGTGGAGGGGAGGGGAAATCCGAGAGTTGCGGGAAAAGGAAACCAGCGTCCCAGGGAAGGGGGGGCGTCCCTGCCTAGCTCGGCGCTGCCGGGGACGCTCGGGACGAGCGAAATAGCGGAGCACTGTGTCCCCAGGGGCTCCACGTGCGGCCTGAACGGTGGTGGGGCTGGGCTTCAAGGGGCCTCGTGTGTCTCTGCAGCGGCGGCCGCGCTCACGCCCTTCACCGTGACCCGGCGCATTGGCCACCCCTACCAGAACCGGACGCCGCCCAAGCGTAAGAAGCCGCGCACATCGTTTTCCCGGGTGCAGATCTGTGAGCTGGAAAAGCGCTTCCATCGCCAAAAGTACCTGGCCTCGGCCGAGAGGGCGGCGCTCGCAAAGTCCCTCAAAATGACGGACGCGCAGGTCAAGACCTGGTTCCAAAATCGGAGGACCAAGTGGCGGTGAGAGAGGCCCGGCCCTGCCCTTCACCTGCCCCGCCCTGTGCCGCAGCCCAGCATCCTGCCCTCTCCTGTACCACCCCCTGCTCGCGCTCCCTGAACCACGCATCTCCCCTCTTTTCCAGATTTGTCGTCTTTCCTATTCACCGACCTGTGCTCCTCTCTCCATCTCTCTTATGCCTCCGCGTCTCCATTTCCAGCCCCACCTCGCCAGTGTTTTGTTTCGCCTCTTTTGCTCGTATGGGTTCCTCCCACCTGCCCCCCCACCACACACATCCCGGGCCTCCCACACTCTCCTCCCTCTCCCGTTCCAGCCCACCCACTCGGATTTCGGATTGATGGCCAGGGCTGTACGGTCCTCACTACAACTCTGTTTTTTATATGATCCTTACTTCCATCTAACCCGTAAACGACGAAGCGATGTGTCCTAGAGAGGGCTTCAAGACAGTGTCTGGGAGAATCTTATCAAACTGACCCCATCCGGGGCCGCCCAGCTGGTGGTACACAGCCAGCCAGTCCACCAGTGACCCCATTGGCCGCAGGGCCGAGGCAGTTATACATTGCCCTGTCACTGTTATCCCGCAGGGGATAACAAAACACACACACACAAAAAAAAAAAAGAAAAAAAAAACCCAAGATTTATTGTTGGCAAAGCCACAAAATCCGGTGTGCAGGTGGACGGCGGGCAAAGTGCCCTCCCAGCGCCCTCGGGGTGTACAAACAAAACCCAGCGGTCCCACCCGCTCTACCACCCCGCGGGCCTCGGGGAAAGTGTGTGCGGGCGGGCAGCGGGCGGCTCCGCGCCTCGAGGGGCTAGGCTGCCTTGTTCCCGGGAGGGCTGGGGCACGCTGGTGGCCTAGCAATGCCCAGTGCGTGACAGAGCTGTCCCTCTCCCTCCCTGGGTGCAGGCGGCAGACGGCAGAGGAGCGGGAGGCGGAGCGGCAGCAGGCGAGCCGGCTCATGCTGCAGCTGCAACACGACGCCTTCCAGAAGAGTCTCAACGACTCCATCCAGCCCGACCCGCTCTGTCTGCACAACTCGTCGCTCTTTGCTCTACAGAACCTGCAGCCCTGGGAGGAGGACAGTTCCAAGGTCCCCGCTGTCACCTCGCTGGTGTGAGCCACCAGCGCGCACCGTAGCTACAGATCGCCGCCCCCACCAGGCGGGGCGCCCGGGTCCCCCAGCCGGGCTGGGAAGGGAAGCTGGGCCGAGAGGGGCAGGGCGGCCCAGCTCGCGTGGGCCCTGGGGCGCGCCGCACGGTGCCGGCCGCGGAGGGGGCTGGGCCCGGGTCCGCGCGACTGCACAATCCGAGCCCCCGCCCCGCGCCCTGTCCCGCCCCAGGCCCGGGCCTGACAAAGAAGCGCCTTACGTTACTCCGCCCCGCGCCCGCACCCCCGGGCTGGGCGCCTGTATTATACTTTGTACTTTTGCCCAAACGTGTAAATAATAAAAGTTTTGGCTTTTTTCTTTAGAAACCGGCCACCTGCTTCCCCTGCGGGGCCGCTGGAGGAGGGGCAGTCGACCCGGCGACTGGGGAAGCGCCCGGGGCCAGGGGCACCCTGCGTTTAGGCTGGGTGTTCGCCTCTCCTTTTCCGTTCCTTTTATTTAAGTCGTTTTATTTAATAAAAAGTTAGCTATTTCACTTAATGCCGCTTTTATTTCGTTTTCGTTCCTTGAACGCTCGGCGACCCCGGCCCATGCGCCCCACCCCTATGGCGATCACAGCCGGTGTGCGCGGTCGCGTCCAGGTCTGCGAGCTACACTGGCTTCGCCCCAGCCCGCCCCAGCCCGAACCCCGGTCCGGGGCCCCGCGGAGGATGCGCCCTGCAGGTCAGTTGCAGTCAGTCGCCCGAAGCCGGTTGCCGGCGGGGTGGGAGTGGACTTGGGATCCAGTCCCACGCTGCTGGGAAAGAAAAGTTCCGTCCTGAGCGGGTCTGAGTCCGTCTCAGGTCAAGTTCACCTAGTGGGTGGGAAAACGAGTAAAAGAGAATTTTTTGCAGCTGGAGAGGAAACGCTGGACGCTCGCATATCCACCTTTGGCTCTTTCCAGAGGCCCGGCGCCACGACCGGACTCTAGGGGATCTGGGCGTCCTGCGAGCACAGGGCCCGGATATAGTACGGGCTTCTAATACATGGGGTTTTCACAAGAACCCAGGTGGAGTATGACGTTTTACGACGTCACAGCGATCTTCACTACACTACTCCACTATTCCACTTGACGGGAGGGAACCGGGGTGCCCCAACTCCCAGAACCCTAAGCCTGAGTGTAGCAGCAGCGTGGCGTTATCTCAAATTTCTAACGACTGAACTTTGGAAGTTTCTAGATTGCGAGATCCAGAGCAAAGAGTCCCTTCCAGCCACGATAAACATGCACCCTTGCCCCTTGATTTTTTTCCCCCTTTATCATTCTTGTGGTCTTTTTAAAAACATCTCTCCATTCTTTCTGAACCGTATTGTCTGTTCTTTCCGTTTGTTTCCGGCTCTCCGTGTGCTGTTCTGCGTATGCCGTTGTTGTAGTGGTTTCTTTCCTTTACGGTTTTAAGCTTTACAATTTGTTCTCTGTTGCCTTTAATTTCTCCGAGCCCAATTCTTTTTCGTAGCCACTTTTCCTCCAGATTCTGCTCAGCCCCTTCCTCCCCCCACCCCTTCTTTCTTATCTTTTTGTTGCTGTTGCACCCTTCCTCCTTTCTCAGAATCTCTTCGCCTCCGTTTCGTTCTTTGTCTCTTTTTCCTGTTTTTACTCTTCCCTTCCTCCCTCCTCCAGACTCCGCTCCCGCTCCCCGTTAGCTCCCAGCAGCTAAACACTTTTGAGGGAGTGTCCTCTCCCTACCCCAGCAGTCCCACCCCACCCCACTGACTCTCTCAGAGCCAAGCACCCCCCTGCAGGCTGTGGCACTTGGGAATCTTCGTTGTAAGCGGGCCGAGGTGTTAACAGTCCTTAGGAGGCTGGTGGAGGGAAAGCTCCACTGAGGGGACGCCCCAGTCCCAGCGCCTATCCTCACCCGCACCTTCTAGCCCTTCTAATCCTAAATCCGCACCTCTTAGGACATAACAGTGGGGGAAACTAAGGTGACCCAGGCTTCGGGTCTCCTCCAGAGATGTTTTCTTGAAATACTCTTATTTACTCTGCTGAAAAGCTCAAAGAGCGTGGTCAGGAGGTGGGAAAAGTTGGCCCTCTGCCTGGGGAAGAGGCCCTTCTCTGCCAGGCCATCAGTTCATCCCTCAGGGCTGTGGTCTCTGTCTGGGTCCTCCAGGATTCGCTCTATTGCTCCGTAATAAGGCCTACCGTTTTTGTTTCTCTCAATTATTTGTGTTGTTTTGACAGGGTCAACCTCGATCCTTAAACCTCTGGGGGCACATGCCTTGTCTTTTTCTTCCTTGCAGGCTCTTCGTCTTGTACAAAAGGGCTCTGGTTAAGAAGCCCGAGAGTTAGGTGGAGGGCTGGAGTCCTCTCACTCGTTGCTTTAGCTAGTTCAAGGCCTCTGTGCCATTTGCCCCAACCAAACCTTGCTGAATTAGATGACGGGTACCAGTCTGATTGAGTTAGGAGAATAAGCCAGATCTCATGCGTGTGGCCCCAGTGAGGCGACCATCTCTTGCCCAGCTCACCCAGAGCAGGGTGGGCTTCCCCAGCGGGTGGGAGCGATTGCTGAGCTGCAAGGGTGTGTTGTACCTTCCTCTCACTAAACCTTCCTTTCTGCTATTGTGCGGGATGAGAGGCCGAGGGTGAGCCGTTAAGAGACACTGCTCTCGGTCTCCCCACTGAGAGGCCCATGGGCCAAGGTGGGGCCACGACCAGGGTCAGGCAAGCTTAGAGGATGAGTCGAAGGAACAAGGGCTCCTCCTTAGTGATGCTCCCTCAGCCTTAGACCGGGCATAGACTCCATCCGCCAACGGGTGAGTGCGGCACCGAGGACGCAGGCGGAGCGGCTGCACAGCAGAAACTGCCGAGGCTGCGCCATTTGAATCCTCTTGACCCTTCTCAGTGGCCTTCTTCGTTGCACCCATTTTACAGATCCGAGGCTGCCTGGCTGGCCGAACCACTGCGTAGCGCAGGATCACCCTGTGCGCGGGGTTTCGAGGCAGCACCTAGAGCCCACCTGGAAAAGGCGTCTAGGGCCGGGGACAAGGCTTCCAGGAGCTAGATTTGCTAGCTAGTGCGCTGTGGGACTGAGGGACGCAAGGCCATTCCGCCACATCAGAGCCCTGCAGAGGGAGCCAGAAAAACTCCGGGTCAGTCGCCTGCGTCTGCATGAGAAAAGGCGACTCTGCCGGCGGAGCTTGGTTAGGTGGGTTTTATACCTTATAGTTGTAGATGCCCTTCCCAATTTGTGGCGGAAAATGCGGAGGCCCAGAGAAGTTCCGAAGTTAGCTCTGTCTGGTAGGAGCAACGCCTGGACGTTCTTGCCCGGCAGCAACCGCTTTGCCCAGTGCTTGGCCTATCGAGGCAGGAAAGGGTACGGAGCTTAACCTGAGGGTGAGAAGGCGGTCTAGTGCAGTCACCCTGATGAGAGGTTCCCAGGCCTCAGTGAGGCTGAAGGGTCTTCCTGCTCTCACTTGAGCGGTGGACGGGGCCCCGGGAGTTGAAAGGGCGTTCTGCGACTCCGGCATTCCTGCCTAGCCTGCCGGGCCATTTTCACCATGTATGCACAAGAGAGGAAGCCACGCTAGGATAATAGATCCAGCGACTACCCCAAGCCGAGCAGCCAGAGAGTGAGGCAGGCCAAGCACAGTGCCATCCCCCGCCCAAGAAGGCAACCGCACCCCACTCAGGGACAGGCGGACCTGGGGTGCCAGTTTAGAAGAAGCCTCGGAGTGTGCCTTCCCAACTACCATTCACTCTCACGAGCTCAGAGAACGGCAGGCATAGCCTATATTACAGCCATGTCACCCAGAAGGGTCCTGGGACGCTTCCCCTCAGATCCTGATCTCAGCCTGGGCACAACTAAAGCCGAGGCAGGAGAAGGCGAGCATTTGGTGTTTGCTCCCCAGGCGGTAATAGTGAGGGTTTCCGAAGGCCGCGGCGGTTTTCCATGCGCCCCCACTTTTTCAAGCAGTGCTCGCTCGCTCGGTGACCAAGGTCTCAGCCCGGGCGGTGCTGTCTAAGTTCAGAGTCCGACAGAATCCTAGCGGAATCCATCCCCATTCACACCTACCATAGGGACACACCCCGGCACAGGGAGGCAGGGTCCTGGGTGGTCCGGCGTGAGTGACTTAGAAGTCTCAGCGCCTTGTTTACTGACTCGGTTAAAAATGGGCAAACACTGTTCAAGAAAAACAACCACAACAATGGCTTACGGTACAGTCGTTAATAAATTTATCATAAAATAAAAGCATTTTAAAATACTTTCCAGATTTAAAAAAATCTAATTGAACGTCTACTAATGGCATAGGGGCTTAATCAAAGTGTTGCTTGTGGGGGGAAAGGGCAGACGCGGAACAGCGTCCTCCCTGGCTGGCGACACTGGTGGGCACCTCCGATCTGGACAGGGGCAGGCTTGTCAGTATCCTGACATTACCCATTGCGGTGCCTCACTTCAGCTGAAACGGGTGTTCTCTTGTCAGAAAGGCTGCCCGGTACGGAAGTATTTATTATACCCCGTTGCTATGCCCCCAGTCGGTGTGGGGAGGAAGCAGAACGGGAAAAGAAAGAATACGCAGCTGAACAGAATACTCGAGCTTAAATTTTTCCTTCCCACCATCCACCCTCCCATCCCTAGCAGTCTTGTGTTCCAGTTCTACCAGTGGGGAGCTGACAGATAGAGAAGGCAAGCTTCCGGAGAACCTCGCTCTCACCCCTTAACTGTCTGGACCACAGTGACCGCTTTGTGCCCCTCGGCCCCACCACCACCTCTTGCTGGCTTTGGAGTCTGAATCAGTGCTGTGTCCCTCCCTAACCAACAGAAACCGTAGCTGGGAAAGCTCCTCCGCAGTGGGTTCGCTAGACAGGTTTGTGCTGATCCACACTCCCGATTTTGAGAAGCTAAATCTTCACGTAAAGTGAACGTCGCTGGCTGGCTTTAACATCTTGTGGAGCAGGCCCTGCCCTGGACGCGCGTGTGGTCTCAAGCTCTGTTGCTGGTGTCCTTTGGATGCGCCGAAACTCTTGAGCGCCTGGGACCTGGGTGGACAGGGGCACACTCTTTGCCACCTTCGTCCGCCATTCAGGAGACCACTCCCCCCCCCCCTTTTTTTTTTTTTTTTTTTTGCTTCTGCCAGCAAAGGCCGCAGCAAACAAGAATGCTTAGGCTCCTGGGAAAGACAACGAGAACGTGGCCCGCATGGCTCCCTGCGGGCTGGGTTCCCGGGGCAGGAGAAAGGAAGGGGTGCAGGATTCAGACCGCCTGAATATGCTAAGCAGTCGCACGTTCGCATCTGCCGTTTGGGCACCACAGCTGGGGCACTTTTGTTCCTAGGACAGAGTGAAGCTAAGAAAGATGGGGGTGGGGAAAGCAAAAAGGAAACCCAACCCCGGGAGGACCTGTGAGCCCCCTCCACCCGCAGGGGTGGACTTTATTACCGCCTCCAGTTTCAGTTCGTTTAGGGAGGGGGAGTAAAGAGGGCTTCGAGCAAGGATGGCATAACGCCAGTCCTCAGCCCTGAGAGCCCCTTCAGAATTGCAGCCACCTGTACCCGGGCATGGTAGCTCCGGAGGTGGGTTGTGAATGGCCAGCAGTAGCTGCTCCGAGGGCGCCTGCGCGATCTGACAGCTCCTCAGATAGCATAGGAGGTAGGTGCAGACTTATACAACCCCCATTTTGCAGATGAGAAACTGAGGGGCACCACAGCATTTCAGAGCCCCGCTCATGCCAGGACATTAATGGAAGCCAAATAACCCCAGTTCACCAGCTTTACGCTGGAGGGGCCTCAGACCACCTTGTTATTAAAACCGAAGTCTTTGTGTGCCTGCCAAAGGGAATTCTGGCCGCTTGGAATATCATTATCTTTAGGCAGCACAGGATATAAACCAGAAAGTGGATCTGTTTATAAATATCATCCTGGGCTAGCTTTGCTCTGGCCTCCCTGGCCGGGCTCTTTAGAGCCTCTTGAAAGAAGTTAAAGGTACTCATTCTTGCCGTTGGAAGGAGCTGAGCGACCTCCACTCTCTGGTCCACTCCTCCTACCCCAGCTAAAACCAGGCTCTAGCGGACCCTTGTGGATGTGGATGTCACAGGTGGAGGCCTCAACCCCAGACTCTTCCTTGCAGGTCTAAGGAAGAGTGGTGTGGAATCGGGCAATGAAACATCGGCCCACCACACATACAGGGTTCTGGATTTGGCAGGTCAGTTTTGCTGCCCAAGAGGATAGGCTGTCTTGTTCTGACCGTTGGCCTCTTCGTCTGCAGCCAAGACAACTTAACTGTGACTGTTGTTAACCCACGGGAATTCTCACACACGGAGACCTTCCCTCTGCTCAGACACAGAAGGAAGCAAAGCCAGGGACTCACAGCCAGTTAGAACTGAGTATGCCCAGGGCCAGCACCTCACTCTCTTCAGCCTCCTACTGTAGCATCTCCGGGGGAAGATGACCTTTCCAGAACTGGGCTGTTGACTGACAGCTGAAAACCCAGATTATTCTGAGAGAATAGGTCCTTTTGGTTGCTGATGTGTGGCACACTGTAGGTGCTTAGTAATGCTTACTAAGCAATTATAATAATAGTAAATAGCATTTATAGGTTATCTACTGTGGGTGAGGCAATGGACTAAGCATTTTACCCAAGCACCTTACACATTTTACCCTTAGAGCTAGCCTGGGAACTCAGCAGACATCAATATTCCGTTTTGGAGAACAGGAATGTGAGGTTTAGGGATATTAAAAACTTCCTGATGTCGAATAGAGTAGGTCATCCAGCTGCTTTGACTGACTCCAGAGAAGAAAACTAATTTGTGCAAATCGCCTACTGTGTGCTGAGCTCTGGGCTCAAGATCTGCCTGGGCCCTTAAATAATCCTACAAAGGTCTAAAGCCCACTTTTTTAGCTTTCCTTTAGTTTGCCCAGGATCTGATGCTGCATCCAGCAGCATCCCATCTATATCCAGCTGCTGAAGCTTCCAATCAGTCTCTAAGCCAGCTTTGAAGTCTTGTATCCAGTCAGACACTCTGGTAAGGAGCAGCTGCAGTCAGGGGGTTGGTCACCACCGGAACAAGCACAGCCCTCCACAAGTGTTTCCTGGGCTCTGTCTGAGGGAGGGAGAAGGAAGTGTCTGGAGATGACACCAGGTCGGGATGGGCAGGGGGCTGCCTAAACTGCACAGTTAGGGTCCTTGCTGCTGCCCCTTGGCCTCCCCTCACCAATTCCTCTCCTCTTCCCCCCTCTCCTCTTCCTCACCCTGCCCCCCCCCCGGCTTCCTTTTCTTCTTCCTTTTCTCTTCCACGTCATTTCCTCTCCTCCTCTTCTCTCTCCTTCCTTTCCCCTCTCCTCCTTTCATCCCTCGCTGCACTTTCTGGAATCTTCCCCACCCACCTCCATCAGGGGCTTCTTTGATGAGGTCTCCAGGCCTTTTATACAAGTCATGTCCAAAGCAGAGGAAGTTGGCATCTGTGCTGCCCCGATACATCTGAGATTTTGAGATCAAGTGAGAAGGATTGCTTTGTGGGTCCTCAGATTCATCGGGTGGAGGAGCCAAAGGCCTTGAACCTGGAGTTATTAAATCCTGGGGGGCAGGGTATAGACTGATGTCTTGGATTTCTTTCTTCCACAAAAACCAGTTTCTGCAAACCTGGCTGTGCACTGTTCCAGCCTTTTATGGAGACTCTGTGATGTTCAGCCAAGTGCACTTAGTGGGTGGCTCTTGGAGTCTCGGTGACGTGCCACCCAGAGTGGGAGATCCACGCGGGAGTTGGCTGCCTGCACTTGGTGAGCTGAGGTCAGGGTCAGGGTCTACAGCTACCCTGCAAGTCGGTTGTGTGTGTTTCCTGGAAAGGAAGTTGAACCTGCACTGCATGCAGTTTAAAAGCAATTTGTCAGTGGCGACAATTTACAGAAATATATTCCTGTTGCAGCATCTCCCGATTGCTGGGATTTATGGCCTCATCTCTCAGCTTTGAAAGCACACTCGCATGCTCCAGCAAATGGAAAAATGTATGAACAATTTGTTGGCTTCTTCTTTTTTTTATCAAGTTTCCCCAAATATGTAAACTCTGAGAGCGCCTTATTCTTTTTAAATGATCATTCATTCGTCTCCAGACTCTATCTTTTGGCACAATTTATTATTCTCTATTTCAAAAAACTTAAATGCATTTTGCATATTAGCACGTAACTCTTGCTCCTGTCTCCTCAGTTGTGGAAAGGGCTGGATTGCTTTTATAAAGAAAAAAATGGCTAATAAAATTGGCCTCAGCACCATTGCTCTGCAATTCTTATGAACAGTAAAGTGGTACTTACCGTCATTGATGTTAAAAGCTATTTCTAAATTATGGTGCCATTTATTATCTCTAGTGTCCAAAGTAAGTTTAAATGATGCTTATAATTCATGTTTTACCAAATTTCCTTTTCCCCCCGAGGATACCTCTGATTAACTTATGCACATTAAAGCGCTTTTTAAATTCTTCTTTTATTGCCATTATGCTCTGAAAATCTCAGCGATTCTCAAAAATGGGTAATAAACTTGAGATAAAATGCTGCAGCCTTAGATCAATGCTGACATATCACTGTGGTGATTTCTTCAGAGCTAAAGTGATAATGCCTCATATTTACGGGATATATACTAGGTTATTACTACAGTATTACCATTTTGTTCTAAGATGAAATGAGTAATTTGCCAATTTATTAAACAGTTACATTTAAGTATTGCTTAGGACATTACCACCCCAATCTGTTTACTTAGCTTGAAGAGTCGCCATTAAGATACCCTGTTTATTTAGGTAAAATTTGTAATCATCATGCCTTCCATTAACCAACTTATTTTTCTGCAAGGCTAATTGTCTGGAAATGAGTTTCTTCTTATTTACTGTGCTACATTCTGCTTAGCTGGCTAAAAATGTCACCCCAGCAAGAAGTGCTAGGGAAATTAATAATACATACAGAGAACAGTTTTAATTAGTATAATACCAAATGTTAATAAAAGATTTATGACGCCTTAAGAAAGTTCTAACAGGAGAGATCTTATCAGCTTCCGGCACAGTTTGTCCAGAGGGTTCTGCAGGGGCTACGCCCTCTACCGGAAGTTGGATTTGGGTGATTTCCCCCATTCTGTGAGAACTCCCGGAAGCACAGGCTAGAGATGGGGAGCTCCCCTTAAAAGGGCATTTGCAGGGAGCTGGATGGGAAGCACTGCCAGGGGAGGAGGCCTCAGGGTCTGGAAGTGGGGTGCTAGTCTTCTGCAGGGAGAGGAACCACCCAGGCCAGCTGAATGACTTTCCGGGCACTTCTTGGGGCACCAGAACTTTGAGAAAGAAGACCAGGCTACTAATAGTTCAAAAGCCACAGGAGCTGGGCAGATGGGCACATGGGTAAGGCTGAGTAATGCTCTTGAGCTGTTGTCTGCACACATACACACATAACAGGTACACACACACATACACACACACACACACCTGTTTTTCTCCCAAAGCGTGGACAGTGTGTTTTCCTTCTCTGGCCACAGGAGTCAAAGCCTGAAAGGTCAGTCCCAGCGCTCAGGTTGTAATCAGGGTACTGGAAAGGGTTTGAACCAGGAGTGTGAGCTGCCTGAGATACAGCCTTGCCACCTGGCTACCTGGCTGGCTGCAAGCCTTCAGCATCATTCTACCAAATGAGGGTCCAGATGGGGACACTGAGTTAAGTCGTTGGTTCTTCCTGTGGGATGGGCTGACGGTTCCCTAGCCCTTAGCCATGTTGCTTCTTCACGCCCAAACTTTTCTTGCTATGAAATAATCTGGGAAGTACAGGGGGCCTTTTTAGCCTTTATTAGATAAGTGCCTGGCACTTAGTAGGCAGTTTAGAAGGTTTTAAAGGAAGAGGTGGTGGCGGTGGCACACGCCTTTAATCTCAGTACTCAGACTGCAGAGACAAGCAGATCTCTGTGAGTTCAAGGCCAGTCTGGTCTACAGAACGAGTTCCAGGACAGCCAGGGCTGTTCCACGGAGAAACCCTGTCTTGAAAAACCAAAAAAAAAAAAAAAGAAAAAAAAAGGGAACAAATGAATGGGTGCAGCTTTGCAGGAGCTGGAACTAGGGGCCAGCACAACACACACCCCAGTGGGTGGGGTATAAGAGCTGATGTATTACTGTCGCTGGTTTCCAGCCCCCAAGGACCAGGTCTCGGGAGCAGTGGGAGTCCTTCCTACAGAGAACTGTTTCGTTTTTAGCACACATAATAAAATCTGACCAAGTCACCGACTTTCCTAAAATTCTCTCCAATTCAAGAAACTCCATCTCAGGAGGCACTTGAGGGCTAAAGCCCCTTTTATCCACCTCTTGATTAAAAAGAAACAACAAAACCAACAAAAGTTCTTGGAAAGAAGTCTTCCAGGCTATGTGACAAAACAACTCGGTTCACTTCTAGGAACAGATACACAATGGGGGCTGGGGAGATGGCTCAGTGGTTAAGAGCACTGACTGCTCCTTCAGAGCTGGTGCCCTCTTCTGGTACGCAGGCAAACATGTTGGCAAAACATTATATACATAATCAATGAATCTAAGAAAGAAAGAAAGAAAGAAAGAAAGAAAGGAAGGAAGGAAGGAAGGAAGGAAGGAAGGAAGGAAGGAAGAAAGAAAGGAAGGAAGGAAGGAAGAAAGAAAGCCACCCTGAGGAGGGCACGGAGGCTCTCCTGTAGCACCCTGCTTTTCAGGAATAAAAAAACAAACTATAAAAGGCTGGAGAGATGACTCAGTAGTTAAGAGCACTAGCTGATCTTTCAGAGGTCCTGAGTTCAATTTCCAGCAACCTCAAGGTAGCTCACAGTCATCTATAGTGGAATCTGATGCCCTCTTCTGGCATAAAGGTGTACATGTAGATGAAACATTCACATATAGAAAATACATTTTAAAAAAAACTGTGGCCTATCCTCAGCAATGGAAAGGAACATAGTACTGAGACAGGCCACAGCATGAAAGGACCTTGAAATCATGACGTCATGTGAAAGAAGGCACACGTAGACGGATGCATGTGGGCCTGGCAGTGGTGGTGCACCCCTTTAATCCCAGCATTTAGGAAGCAGAGGCAGGCGGATCTCTGTGAGTTCGAGCCCAGCCTGGTCTACAGAGCAAGTTCCAGGACAGGTGCCAAAGCTACAGAGAGAAATCCTGTCTTGAAGAGAAAAAAAAAAAAAGGCTGCATGTGGTATGATGCCTCTTGTGTGAAATGTCCAGAAGAGGTAGATACGTAGATGCAGATGGGGGAGTAGCATCAACAGAGAGACAGGAGACAGGAAAGGGGAGTAATTACCTAATGAGAAGGGGCTTTCTTAGGTGATGAAGGTGATGAAACTTGATACCAGCGATGGCTGCACAGTGTTACAGAGGCACCAAGGCATGAACTGAAGCGTGTGTTGATCTGTTAGTCATAACCCTCCAACCTCAGCTTCCTGAGTGCTGGCATTACAGGCAAGCACCTGGCCCGAAATGACATGAATTTCACCTCATTTTACAAAACAAAACAGTGCTCAGGAACACCAGTGTCCAGAGTTACAAATTCCTATAGGTTCACCTTCACAATGACTGCAAGAATGGGAAACCGGAAGTGACCATATGCCCATCAATTTGAGGTGAGTCATTCAAAATCAGTCCTTCCAAGTCAGCTATTAAAAACACTGGGAAGATGGAAAATGGACAGGTGCACTAGACAGTGGAATGGTTTAGTTACAAAACAGCGTGCATGTTACATGCCATTAAAATGTACACACACTAGCTGAGTGGTGGTGGCACACACCTTTCATCCCAGCACTTGGGAGGCAGAGGCAGGTCGATCTCTATGAGTTCAAGACCAGCCTGGTCTACAAAGAGAGTTCCAGGTCAGTCAGGGCTGTTACACAGAGAAACCCTGTCTCAAAAACAAACACACACACACATAGATTGGAGAGATGGCTCAGCCGTTAAGAGCACTGACTGTTCTTCCAGAGTACACGGGTTTTAATTCCCAGCATCCACATGGCAGCTCATAACTGTCTGTAATTCCAGTTCCAAGGGACCTGACACCCATAGCAAAACACCAGGGCACATAAAATGATAATAATAATCATAATCACGCACATAGAGGTGCTCTGTGGGGCAAATGAGGACACACAGACCAACTCTGATGTCCCACAACGTCACGGCTGAAGAGAGAACGCTGGGACCGAAGGCACTCACTCTGTGAACTGTGAAGGAGTTGGAGACGCTTTGAAAGCACATGAATATATTTTTGGAGTAAATTTTTAAAGAATGTTTTTAATGTTTTCAATTATATTTATGTGTCCTGTGTCTGTGTGTGAATACATAAACAGGAGTACTGGTACCCAGATCCCCCTGGGGCTGAAGTGAGAGGTGGTTGTGAGTCACTCCGCGGGCATGCTGAGGACCGAACCTGGGACCTACCTCTGCAAGAGCAGTACGCGCTCTTAGCCACCAAGCCATTTCTCCTGCCTGGGTTACAATAACGTGCGAGATGCAGATGGGTGATAAGGACAAAACAGACACCATCCTGCCACTGAATGGTGCAGCTTTGTGTAATTCCTGGTTTTGCTGTTGTTGCTTCCTGTGCAGAGACAAGGGCCTGGTGCGCGTTAGGCAAGTACTCAGCATGAGCTTTATCCTAGCCATGTTGGACTTTTTTGGACACCAAGGTTTGTTGTGTGATGTTTTACTCTTTTGGCTTTTGGGGGTGGGGGCATCACTCAGCTCCCAAATGAATCACACGCAGAGGCTTATTCTTAGTTATGAATGCCTGGCCTTAGCTTGGCTTGTTTCTGACCAACTTGTCTTACCTTAAATCATCCTGCCTACCTTTTATCTCTCTCTATTTCTATATAACTCTCTTTACCTCTTTCTCCGTGACTTGCTGTGTAGCTGGGTGGATGGCTCCTGATGTCCTCCTCTGCTTGTTCTCTTGTTCCTCTTCTTCCTCATTTCTCCTTCTATTTATCCTCTCTACCTGCCAGCCCCTCCTATCCCTGCTCCTGACTCGCTCTTGGCCGTTGAACTCTTTATTAGACCATCCGATGTTTCAGACAGGCAAAGAATCACAGCTTCACAGAGTTAAACAAATGCAACATAAACAAAAGCAACACATCTTAAAATAATATTCCCCAACAAAGGTTTGGAGTTTTTCTTTATTATTACTATGACTATTAATAATAATAATAATTTTAAAAAGAAAAGAAACAACTAAAGACAGAGTCAGGCCTTCCTGAATGACCTGCTGTGTCTTATGTTGGTTCAAGGCTTGAGATCAGGAGCTTGGGCCCCAACCACGGAGTTTTTAAATGAACCACACTTGCCTGCGATTTTCAGATCCCGGATTAGAGACTCAGAAGAGGAAATGCTCATGAGTGAGTGGCTGTAACACTGAGCACAGTTTGAGAGAGGACTCAGCCAAGCACCCAAGCTGGGCGCCTGGGGAAGCGCTTTGTCGCCCTGTGGAAGGTGCTTTTGCCCTGAATGATCGTCAGGATTTCCTATCTTCATCTTGCCTTGCCTATGTCTGCAGTGGCTGGAGTTCAGGAAGGGGACCAATTACTTGAATTAAATGTTCTCTCGGGCGCCCAACACCAACGTCTATGGTTTTGTAGCTTGTTTTTCTATGGCTTGTTCTCAGACATAGCCAGCACTTTCGTCTCTGCCATTCTTTAATTGACAGAATTCTTAGACGCTAGAGGAACAGAATCAATGGGCGATGTGGGCCCATTGATTCTGTTCTGGGCTTGTATGTTTCAGACATGTGTACTGTGCACATCTGTGCACATATACCACGATAGCCTCGTGTCAAAATACTCAAGGCAGAAGAGAGCCAATGTTTCCCTTCTGTTTTCAATGTATTATTTTCTGTTGGATCTAAATAATTAATAAGGAGGCCCTTTGCCATAACTAAAATGGATGTCCCTACATGTCAACACCAATAGCTTTTGCAGTTAATGAAGGCATTCTGACCCTGCTAAGTATGGCTGCTCCTCAGCCTTGATGGGCACCACACTGCAGAGCGTGCTGGGGGACTGCAATGGCCGAGAGAAGCCAGATGAGCTCCGTGGAGAGAAAGCAAAGGCCTGGGAGCTGACTCCAGCTTTGACCAGATGGTGAGCCAGGCACAAAAAGGCCTTGCAGGGGTAGGCAGCTTGAGGGCTCAGGGCCTCTGGGCTATGTTTGCCTTCCAGGGTCCTCTTTCTCCTCCAGAACCTGCAGAGAAACCTCTCCCTGGAAGGGGAAGGGGCAGAATCTGGAACCTTCTAGGTAGAGTTAGCCAGTTATAAATAACAAAGTCAGCCTGGCGGTAGTGACACACATCTTTTAGCCCGGCACGCAGGAGGCAGAGGCAGGTGAATGAATCTCTGTGAGTTCGAGGCCAGCCTGGTCTTCAGAGTGAGTTCCAGGACAGCTAGGAACCCTGTCTGATAAAACCAATAACTATATATATCAAAGGCTCAGAGTGCTCAGAATCAAAACACACTTCTTCTAGTCTGTGACCGTAGAAAACAGCCCTTCTTGAGGTCGGGGCTTCAGTTCAGTGGTAGAGAACTTACCTCTAATGCATAAGGATCTGATTCCATCCCCAGCCCCACGGGTGAAGGATAGGGGAACCCCATGTTCGCTGCAACACACTTCCCAGGAAGCAACCCAAACATTCACGAATGGAGGCGTGATGGAGAAAATCTAGTAGAAAGAGATTGTGGAATCCTGTTGAGTCTTGAAGAAGAAGGCAGTCCTGTGGTTTATGAGGGTGTGAGTGCCCCTGAAGGGTATTATATGAAGTGACTAAGCCAGACCCAGGGAGACGGATGCCGGGTGTTGTCAGCTGAACTCATGGATATAGAGTGGACTGGTGGGTACCACAGCTGGGACTGTGGAATGGGTGGATCCTGTCAGTAAAACAGCCTGGAGACCTGAGCCCTAAGCTCACAGCAGGATGGCTGCTGCTGAGTTACTATGTTTACATTTCAAAACTGTGAGGGAGATTTCAGGGGTTCTGGTAGCTGAGGTGATAGGAATGTAAATTCATGTTTATCATGGATGCGTGTATTAAAATGGCGATTGTACCCCATATATACACATAATTGTTATATTTCAGTTAGAGTATTTCAGAGGACTGGAAACGCAGTGATAGAGGGCTTGCCTAGCACCCACAAAACCTTAGGTTATGGAGGCAGGGGAAGGACACAGTGGGGCTGGAGAGATGGCTTAGCTGTAAACAGCACTTGCTGCTATCACAGAGAACCCAGGTTCAGTTCCTAGCACCCACGTGGCAGCTCACAGCCATGTGTAACTCCAGATCAGGGCGATCCCATGCCCTCTTCTGGTCTTTGCAGATACCAGGCGTACACATGGTACATACACACACACACATGGAGAGAAAACACTCACACACATTGTAGTAGTCTGAATGAGAATGACCCCGCATGCTTATATATTAGAATGCTTGGTCCCCAGTTGGTGGAACCCTTAGGAAAGGGTTAGGAGGTGTTGCCTTGTTGGAGGATGTGTGGCTTTGTTGGCGGAGGTGCGGCCTTGTTGGAGGGGTGAGGCCTTGTTGGAGGAGGCGTGGCCTTGTTGGAGGGGTGAGGCCTTGTTGGAGGGGTGTGGCCTTGTTGGAGGAGGCGTGGCCTTGAAGGGGTGAGGCCTTGTTGGAGGAGGCGTGGCCTTGTTGGAGGGGTGTGGCCTTGTTGGAGGGGGTGTGTCCCTAGGGGTGAGTTTTGAGGTTTCAAAAGCCCACGCTGTTGTGAGTTCTCTCCCTCGGCCTTGGGTTTGGGGGTCAGAATGTAAGCTCTCAGCTATTGCTCCAGTGCAATGCTGCCTGTCTGCTGCCGTGCTCCAGTCATGGTGGCCAGGGACTCACCCTCTGAATCTGAAAGCCCTGTAAACTGTTTCTTCTGTAAGACACCTTGGTCATGGTGTCTTATAACAGTGGTGGAAAAGTTACTAAGACAGACATAAATTAAAACAAGCAAATCCTTAAAATGGAAAAAGTGCACACACAGAGACACTCACACACACACATATACACCATCTCTGCCCTGGAGAACTTGCAGTAGATCCCAGCGGATAGATGCTGATCAAGAGAATAGAATGTTCAGGAACTGGGTGTGAAGGGAAGGGGCGCGAAGGGAAAAGATGGACAAAGAAGTTTACAGGCCAACCATGCTGGTGCCCTGGAATGGAACGTGAGACAGGAATGGGGAATGGGGCAGACACTGGGCAAGAGTGCCATGGTCAGTGGGGAGAAGGGAGCCCTCAGCAAGTGCCGACTCCTGAGTCTCGAAGCTAGGAGGGCTTCTTGGGTGCAATGCTGGTGACTGGTGAATTTTGTCGGGGAAGGGGGAATGGTGGAGGGGAACTGTCCACACATGGTTTCTCTGTAGCTTTGGAGCCTGTCCTGGAACTCACTCTGCAGACCAGGCTGGCCTCAAACTCAGAGAACGATCCGGCTGTCTCCCAAGTATAGGGATTAAAGGAGTGCACCACCTCCACCACCTGGCTGGAACATTGTTCTTTTAAAAAATCATTTATTGCTCTGCCAGTGTTATGGTTTTTGTCTCTTTAAGAGGCAAACCATGCCCTCTCCCTCCTCCTGCCATCTTGGATTACTTACTGTCCCCTCTTGGCACCTGTGCAAGTCTCTCTGCTTCCCACCTTCTCTGTCTCTTTCTCCTCTTCTTTCTCTCTCTTTTGGCCTCCGTTGGAACCAAACACAGCTACTCATACCCACATGCAGACACACTAACATAATTAAATATAAAAAGCAAGCTCTAAAAGTATTTACATTGCCAGGCGGTGGTGGTACATGCCTTTAATCCCAGCACTTGGGAGGTAGAGAAAGACAGATCTCAGTGAGGTCCAGGCCAGCCTTGTCTTCAAAGCAAGTTCCAAGACAGCTAGGACTGTTACACATAGAAATCCTGTCTTGAAACAAACAAACAAACAAAAACAAAACTACTTCAAAATTTTACATTTGCTTTTTAATCCCAGCATTCAGGAGGCAGAGGCAGGTGGATCTCTGTGTTTGAGGCCAGCCTGGTCTACAGAGTGAGTTTCAGGACAGCCAGGGCTACACAGAGAAACCACACACGCACACACACATACACACACACAATTCTAGTGTCTAACGCTTTGAGGAAAAACTTAAAGATGGCTTACTCCCACAAAAGGAAAGGGGGTGGGAGTGGGACGGGGGTAGGGTAGGGAACCGTAGGTCCTGGCTGCAAAGGGCTTTTCTGGAGGATCCTAGTGGTACCCTGGCAGGGTAGGAGATCTAAGAGAGTAGCTTGCTGTCCGGGCAATGCTTTTGCTTTGCTTAGCTTCTGGTTTCATCACAGAGTTTTATTATGCAGCCCATGTTGGTCTAGAACTTGTGATGGCCGGTCATCTTGTCTCCAACCTCCTGAGTGCTAGGATTACAGATGTATACCTCTAGGCCTAGCTCAAAAAAGAAAAAAAAGGAAAGAAAAGAAAAGACTGCAGGAGGCTACAAGTGTTCTGCCTCAAAAGAGAAACTGTAATTAAGGGGAAACCCCACGGGCTGTACCTCCAAAGTTGTGTGTAATATATGGCCTATTTGCAAAATATTGCAAAAGAAATCTGGCAGATTGTTAGATGCCCAAGCCCTGGAGCTACCCCCACCACCACCACCACACACACACATACAAGCTGGGTCTCAGTAGGGCTCTTCCCCTCCTAAGTGCACACTGAGAAGTATTGGGAAGGCTGAAACCTGATCCACTATGGGTGGCTTTTAGAAGGGAGGATCTGGGAGGCAATTAGGGTTAGATAAGGCCAGGCAGGGAGACCATTGATCCATACTGTCCTTTTGCAAGGGAGCCTAGAAGACACACCTGCACTCTAGTGCTGTCTTTGCCCTCCGATGTCCTGCGCCACTTGGTACTGTGCCAGTAAGAAGGTCAAGACTAGATTTCCCCCTTTGCCCCCTGCACCGCCACACACCTTCCTTGGACTAGACCCGTGAGCCGCTTGGAGCTTTCCAAGTAACTCTGCAGGTAAGGTCAGGTCTGGTCAGGTCGGTGGTAAGGCCCAGGCCCGCTCCCTGTGGCGTCCTCCCTGGGCCTGCGCGGTGCACCGAAGGAATCCTACCCTATCTGGGGGCCACACTAAAGAGCTGACTCAGCCTCCAAAGCAGCACGATCCTGGAGATGTTTGTTTGCAAGACCAAGCCTCACACAAGCCTGTACCCTGGGTCTGCGTTGAGGGTGCTGTCTGGAGAAATCACTTGTAGGGTGCCAATCCGTTCAGTCACTGTAGTGTGAGTTTAGGATGCTGGACAGCCCTCTCAATCCTCCTCCCTCCGCTATCCTGACTTCTTGCTCTCACTCGGGTCTCCCTCGCTCCCTGTGAGCCAGAGCTTCTCGGGTTCCCCCACTTCTCTCAAGCCTGCCCTTGGCGATCGGAGCCCCACCTCCTTTGCCCAAACACAGCGGGCTGGGAGCTCCAAGGCTTTATGAGCGGGCTGCTGCTCCTCGCCCTCTACCAAGTTAGGCGGAGAGCTGGAGGATTAAATCCCACTGCCTGGCCCGGTGGCAGGCTGTCTAGAAGCCCGCAGAAGGTTCGCGACCCAGCCGCCCCTCCGGAAGGCGCTTGCACGGGTGCCTGCCTCCCGCTTAGCCGGCAGCAAAGGCTTACCATAGCGCTTGCACCCGGAGTTCTCTGACCCATCACACCCCGCCTTAGCCACACCGAGCCAAGAGCTGGCCATATAGTAAGCTCTGTGGGCTCGCTCAAAATTCTGCATGCACCGCGCTGCCCAAACAGCACATCTGCTCTCCGTGTGGTGAAGCGACAAGCTGTAGGCAAGAACGTCCTGACAGTCCCCCTTTCCGCGTGTTCCTCTCCTGACAGAAGTCTCAGGCTTGTCATTTTTAATGATTCCCTGGCATTCCCTTGCTGGTTCCGCCCTGTGTGCAAGGCCAGCTCTGTGACTGCCCCAGTGTTCAGAGACCTGTTATCATCTTGAAATCCCTAAAGGAGCAAGGGATTTCACTCTTCCATATCGCAGTGACTGCTCCCTGGTACCAAGTCCAGAGGACCCTGGCTGTACGCATTATAACTGGAGCAGGGACAACAATTGAGAAAGGGATAAACAAAGATAACGCAGCAATAACAAAAGATTACATCCTGTGTTGACAAGAGGGACCAAAGCAGACACCCTCAAATACTGTTGACAGGACAGTTAATTGTTCAGCCTTCGGTAGTGCAATTCAACAATGTCTTTCTTGATTAAAAAACGTTCATTCTCTTTTAATGATTCCACACCCAAGTTTTTAGTGAATAGGTGCAGTTCTCTGCTTATTCCAGGAAGTGTGTACAAGGTAACTCATTACAGCATCATTTAAAAAAGCAATTGATTATCATCGGCCTAAATGAATCTCAATAGGGACTCATTTAATAACACAGATTACCTGTGTCATGAAATCCTTTGTTAACTATTTAAGAAAGGGTCTGATAGGAACCATCTCTAGATCTGTGGCAAAGGGGAAAGCCAGGTACCATACCGAATGGCATGTTTACATATAAAGGTCTCCACGCATAGATAACAAGGAGACCAACTGGGGGGGTGGACGAGGGATGGGAGGGAGGGGTCTGGGTGGTGAATGAAGATCTGAACCAAGAACTGGCATACTAACTGACTGTTCTAGGAAGGACAACAGATTTTTCACTATGGTAGCTATTGGTTTGGTTTGGTTTGGTTGAGTCAAATCACAACCAAATCTTTTTTTTTTTTTTTTCAAGACAAGGTTTCTCTGTAGCTTTGGTGCCTGTCCTGGAACTAGCTCTGTAGACCAGGCTGGCCTCAAACTCAGCAGAGATCCACCTGCCTCTGCCTCCTAAGTGCTGGGATTAAAGGTGTACGCCACCACCGCCCCCTGACAACCAAATCTTTTAATGGCTGAGCCATTTTTGCAACCTGATAGCTACCCTTTAAAAAAAAAATCTATGAACTAACTGGACATGGTGGTACAAGTCTTTAATCCCAGCACTTGGGAGGCAGAGGCAAATGGATCTCTGTGAGTCTTTATGAATTCAAGGCCAGCCTGGTCTATGTAGTAAGTTCCAGGACATCTAGGGCTAGGTAGAGAGATCATTGATTTATGTGCATGGGGGTATATCTGTGTGTGTGCACATGTGTGACAATAATCCAAGAGTCCTGAAAGGGGTCAGAGCCCCAAGAGTTACAAGTGGCTGTGAACTACCTTGGTGCTAGAAACTGAACTGTTCCCTGAGAGCGTAGCAAGGACGGTTAACTAAGAAACCATTTTTCCAGGCCAGTAGCCACTCTTTTTCCATGCTTTACTTTCCAGCATTTCAGTTATTTATAATCACCCATGATTCAAAATATTAAAGGGGGCGGGGTAGGAAGTTGAAGAAAGAAATGGCTCAGTGGTTAAGAGCACTGGCTGCTCACCCACATGGCAGCTCACACATGTCTATAACTCCAGCTCCAGACTTCTGACACATGCAGGCAAAACACCAACGAACATAAAATAAAGAAAATAAATTATTCAAAAAACAAAACAGCCGGGCGATGGTGGCACACGCCTTTAATCCCAGCACTCGGGAGGTAGAGGGAGAGGCAGGCGGATCACTGTGAGTTCGAGCCCAGCCTGGTCTACAGAGCTAGTTCCTGGACAGGCTCCAAAGCCACAGAGAAACCCTGTCTCGAAAAACAAAAAACAAACAAACAAATAAAAAAAACCCAAAACAGCTGGGCAGTGGTGGCACATACCTACCTTTAATCCCAGCACTCAGGAGGCAGAGAGGTAGACGGATCTCTGTGAGTTCGAAGGCCAGCTTTGTCTACAGAATGAGTTCTAGGACAACCAGAGAAATCAGACACACAGAGAAATCCCGTCTTGAAAAAACAATATATAGTATATTAATTATATTAACTAATATATTATTAAATGGAAATATCTAGAAAAACATTTTGTAACTTGTTCTTTTTTTTTCTGTTTTTGGTTTTTCCAGGCAGGGTTTTGTCTTTTTTTTTTATGTTTTTTATTTTAAATATTTATTTATTTATTAAGCCTGCAGGCCAGAAGAGGGCACCAGATCTCATTACAGATGGTTGTGAGCCACCATGTGGTTGCTGGGAATTGAACTCAGGACCTTCGGAAGAGCAGGCAATGCTCTCAACCACTGAGCCATCTCGCCAGCCCCTTATGGTTTTATTTAACTTTATTTTATGTGTATTGATGTGAAGGTGTCAGGTCCCCTGCAACTGGATCTTCAGACAGTTGTGAGCTGCCATGTGGGTACTGGGAATTGAACCCGGGTCCTCTGAAAGAAGAGTCAGTGCTCTTAACTACTGAACCATCTCTCCAGTCCCCCAGACAGAGTTTTTTGTGTGGCCTTGACTTTCCTAGAACTCACTCTGTGTAGACCAGGCTGGCCTTGAACTCACAAAGATCCACCTGCCTGTGCCTCCTGAGTGCTGGGATTAAAGGCAGGCGCCACCACCACCAGCACACTACATAACTTTTAAGCTGTGTGCCTTTCTAAGCATGTCGTCTCATCTCCTCACTCTTAAAATGAAATCTTCCCTTGCAGCGTATGCTCCTCGGCAGCCGTCTTTGTTGTTGAGTATGAGTAAGTCTGTTTGATTTGGCGATGACCTCAAAGCCCAAGGGTGGCGATGCCGAGGTGGCTCTACGCGTGAAGCGTGGAAAGGCCGCACTGCATGAAGATGATACAGCAGATCTGAAAGAACTTAAGTTTCTCTGAGAGTTCAGTGCTGTCCAAGGTTCGGGACATGTGCTGGTGAGAGCTCAGTTCTGGAGTGTGTATCACCACAGACAGTGGAGACTTCTCTGTCCACACCCCTCCTTGACGTTCAGATTCCTTTGTTTTTCCTCTCTGTGCTTTTCATCAACCCCAAACACTTAATACTTGAAGATGTAGAAATAAAAGAGAAAACACACACAAGCAGACTATCAGGAAAGCAAGGCTTTCCCAAACAGCACTGCTGGGAACTCAGACTTCTGGCGTAGAGTTACCAAGACTCAAGGGCCACTTGAGTTTTGGATTGCCATGATTTGCCATGATGATAAACTGACATTTCCCTCTGGGGTTACCATAAGGTCACAAGGGGTGATTCTTGTTCAATACAGAGCAGGAGGAAAACCTCTTATTGAGTCCATGTGTTCTCTGTGTTTTGAAAACAAGAGCCTAAAGTGGCTGTCCCAACTCCCCCTGCCAGCACGCAGGAACCCATAGACAAACGCAAGCATAATTACTGGTTAGCCATGTCAGCTGTATGGTGTAGGATTTGTCTCTCCCCTGGATTCGGTTTTCCAATTCTAATATGTGTTCTTTGTTCTGGCTTCCCTATTTTTATTTTACATTAGATTGATTTTGCTGTGCATGAGCTAAGATAATATTCAAGATTTTCCATGGATTTATTTTCTTCCTTACATTTCCTTGTCTCCGCCCCCAATCCCCCCCCCCCATTCTCTCTCAGAGGTCAAGACCAGGTGGCCTTGCCTTGGGGAAGGGATGTCACTGTAGAAGGAGAGAAAAATCTCATGCATTTCAAAGCCCAAGCCCCAGGGGTGAGGGGCTAGAGCAGCAGCTTTGAAAGAAGAGGTTCAGTCAGGCTTGAGGGGGAAAGGGAGAAAGGATGTTGGAAGCTAGGCAAGTGCAGAAACCTAAAGCTGGTGGAACATAATAGCCCAAAGCACCAACTCTCAGAGTCCCCTGTACCATGGGTGATACAGGAACCATGTAAGATGACTGCTCTGAGCCAAGGAAGAGCATTAGGAATGGCTCAGAGAATGAGGACCAGTGGCAGCATCCTTTGTCTGTGGTCCAAGGCTGAGGTGAGACACTTAGTCCTCACCAGATGCCAGCCATCATAGGCAGTGGTGAGAACAAGTGTCTCAGGCCAACCCTAAAAATCCAGAGCTCAATCGAGATGAACAAGCCACCATGCTAATCAGAGGAACTGAGTTGCCCTGTATAGAAATACGGATGTCATAAACCCAAGACAAGTGTTTCTACAGCAAAACCCTCAGTGGAGTGGAATGGACCAGAATGTAGAATTAGATCAAACAAAGAGCCCTGTCCTGAAAGGGATCATTTCTGGACCCTTCTGCAAAAGGATGTTCCAAGACAGATTGTCCCCTGGGGAGCCACATCAGTAGGCTCTCTGCTGAGGACAGCCTCTCCATACTGGAGACAGCTAGAACAAATACTTTCTGTCTCAGCCAGGGGGATCTGGTCCCGCACAGGGTGAGGCTTCATGATGCAGGCAAGAAGCAGCTCTCGGAGGAAGCTCTTTGGACTAGTGTCGCCATCCATAAATGTTGTTCGGAGTAACAGGTGACTGACGCTCTGGTCTGGAAGCTTCTGCTAGCTGGGCTCCAGAGCTTTCTGTCACCGAAGGAGATTGCTTTTGTCATCTGCCCCGGGTTGTCTTATCAGTCTGACCGTTTCTTTACCTGTCTTTCAAATGAGCATAAGAATAATTTCTTCGTGGGGGACTGGCGCCGAACAGATGTTCGCGAAATCCCCTCAGGATTGCCATGACAGGTCCCTCAGTAGGAATGAGATTGTGGTTATGTAATAATTTCTCCTTCTAGTTTTGATTAAAAAATGATACATGCGCATCTATGTGCACAAATGTGTCAGTGCTAATGGGGACATGCGCACTGGAACCGGGTGCGTACATATGGAGACGGACGGTGTCCCCAGAGCAACAGCTCAGAACAATCCCATCACAGCAGGAGAAATGGTCGGGAGGACTCATCCTTTTAAAGAAGCGGAGACGTTTGCGACCTGTGGGTGACAGAGACCGGTGGCCCGGACAATCAGAGGCCACTGAGCCTCACGGAACCCTTGAGCACGGCCATACAGCAGTCTCTAGTGCCCTCTGCCGTCATTCGGGAAACAAACGCTTCTTTAGGGAGCTGTAAACAGTGCTGCGGGGAAGAAAAGCGAATCTAGCTCTCTCCTCACAAGTTTCTACCTGGCTTGTTTCGCTTACCGTAAACTCCTCCTCGACAGCACAGCGGGGTGACTACGGTTTACAACTTATTGATTGCGTGAAGAACAAGAGGGAGGTGTTTGATGGCTCCCGGTGCAAGGAAGGGATAGAAATGCCAGAGACCATCATTGCATGTTGTGTGTGGGCATTGGATTATTCATTGAATTATGTATTGTATATGTGAAATGACTATATGTCAATTTAGAAGTGTCTCCACGTGGACTTGACCTTGCCTTACTAATGTTTTCAGTTCTGTGTGTCTGGGGTTGTTTCTCTTGTCATCACGGGGATGGAAACCAACAGGAAATGGAACACATACTAGCATGGACAAGGTTGGGGTCTTCTGGCGACATCTAAAAAGGGAATCAGGGTCATTTTATGTAATGCCACGCTGCTGCGTTCTCGGGTTCCCTTCTAACACTTCTTTCCTTTTCATTCCTTTGCTCGTTAAGCAGCCGAATGCTAGCATTTGGACCTACGTGTAGCCAGCCTTCTTGGCTGGCTTGGTCCCTCTGCCTGTGACTTCCTGTCACACCTGGGTATGGCTCAGAGACGGAGTGCTCATTTAGTCTGTAAGTGAAAAGGATATTTGCCCATTAATTTCAACTCTGGCACTCCAAGCTCCATATAAGGCAGAGTTAATATAATCTCACTTCAGATGACACTCGGAGGAACGGGAAGACAATTTGTGGGGGGAAAGGAATAAGAGGCAGCGCACATTTACCAGGAATGTTAATATTTACTCCTGCGTGCTTGGTATCTGGGAGACGGCATAGTCGCTAAGTGGGGATTACATCTTCAATTAAGTAGCGGTAGCTGGGGACCCGGTGATGTTTCACAGAGGGAAACTGCCGAAATCATACTTTAAGGAGAATAATTTTTTTAAAAGCTACAAAAAAATTGAAAGAGAAGCCCTAGGGAAAAAAATAGAGGGAACATTTCTGTTTAGGGAATCCTAATATTTTGGCTGAACACATTATGTAAAATTAAATACTATTTTAAACCAAGGAGATATGATATCTAATTAAGTTTTTGTGGTTGATGAGCTTGGAGAGGATTGTGAACGTTACATTCATTGAACCGCAAGAAGTAGAAAAATTAAATAACACAGTCTTGTAGTGACTTCAGCCAGACATCCAGGCAGACTTCCGTGGTCCGCCTCCAGTCGGGCCCTCCTTACAGCTCACTGAAGACAGGGAAGAGCATGTGTCCAGCAAGCTCATGAGATCCCAGGACGGCCCAGAGAGCTTGTGTCCAGGTCGGCAGTCTTGTTCCCGAGCTGCGGCTGTGGACTCCAGAGGCCAAGGTTCTGGTCTCACAGGTCACACCAGGGGAAGAGTATAGAAAGGACAAACCCGCAGGCGTTCCGGGGGTCTGCTGCTGCTGCTGCTGCCCAGGATGGGGTGTTGTTTGCAGGAAGGCGCTAAGGGGAACCAGGGCTGCTTCTGTGATGGATCAGTCGCTAGACAGTGCTGAGGTTAAAGGCTCTTGGAAACTGCAGACTTAGTGGGAGTTCAACACCAGAAGTCCAGGATTAGGTTAAAAGAGACTTTAAAAATTATTTTTTGAGATGTTGAGTTTTTGTTGTTGTTATTTGTTTTGTTTTGTTTTTTATTTGTTTGGAGGGGTTTGCTTCTTGTTTTATTTATTTATTTATGTATTTATTTATTTATTGTTTTTTGTTTTGTTTTTTTGAGTTGGCATTTTTCTGTGTACCAGCCCTAGCTGTCCTGGAATTCACTTTGTTAACCAAGGCTGGCTTCAAACTCACAGAGATCCACCTGCCACTGCCTCCTGAGTGCTGGGATTAAAGGTGTGCACCACTACTGCCTGGCTTGAGATGTTGAGTTTTAAAATGAATGATCACATGAACACATGCTCAGCCACTTTATACAATGGCTTTTAAAATGTAGGGAACTTCACCGTTCTTGCAAAGCACCTGGGTGCAGTTCCCAGGCACCCATATGGTGGTTCATAACCATCCATTACTCTAATTCCGAACAATCCAACTCTCTCTTCTGACCTTCTTGGGCACCAGATACATACATGTACATATACATACATGCATGCAAAATGCTCGTGGACATTAAAACAAATAAATCTAAATAAAATGAAAAATTCTTTAAGAAACAATCATGTGCCAGTCCTGGTAGGATTTGCCTGTTCTCTCAGCTACTTAGAAAACCTGAGGCAGGGGAATCATTTAAGCCCAGCAGCTCAAGACCAGCCTGGGGCCCAGCATGGTCTTTAATCCCAGCACCTGGGAGACAGAGGCAGGTGGATCTCTGTGAGTTTGAAGCCAGCCAGGGTTTATAGAGAGAGAATCTGTCTCAAAACAAAACAACAAGAACAAAAAGACCAGAAAGAAAGAGAAGAAGGATGGGAGGGAGAGAAAGGGAGGAAGGAAGGTGCACTGGCTGGTTTGGGGTGTCAACTTGATACAAGCGGGAGTCGTCACAGAGAAGGAGCCTCAGCTGAGGAAATGCCTCCATGAGATCCAGCTGTAAGGCATTTTTTTCTATTAGTGACCCATGGGGGAGGACCCAGTCCACTGTGGAGGGTGTGCCATCTCTGGGCTGGTGGTCCTAAATTCTATAAGAAAGTAGGCTGTGCAAAGCCATAATGGGCAAGCCAGTAAGCAGCACCCCTCCATGGCATCTGCATCTGCTCCAGGCTCCTGCCCTGCTTGAGTTCCTGTCCTGACTTCCTTCAGTGATGACTAGCAATGTAGAAGTATAAGCCTAATAAACCCTTTTCTCCCAACTTGCTTTTGGTCATGGTGTTTCATCACAGCAATAGTAACCTAACAGAGACCGAAGGGAAAAGGGGAAATTACTACATGATTTTCGGTAATTTTTACCCTGAACAGTAAACTGAGAGAAACGGAAAAACCAATATGCCAACAGGATACACAGATGAGAAGAGACTCCACAGCCAAACAGTCTGTTTGTGATAGTTCATTGACTTTTCCCTTAAATCAACTGCGCAGCAAGTATAACAAAAGAACCAACTTACCTTTTAAAGGTTAACTTGGGGCCTGGAGAAATGGCTCAGCAGCTAAGAGCACTGGCTGCTCTTGCAGAGGACTCAGGTTCAAATCCCAGCACCCACATGGCAGCTCACAATCATCTGTAACATCCAGTTCTAGGATGATCCCCTCTTCTGACCTCCACAGGCACCGAGAACACACATGTGATACAATACACATGCAGGCAAAACACCCGTACATTTAACATGAAAAGGGTTTTTTTTAAAAAAAAAAAAAAAGAAGAAAGAAAGAAATTTTAGTTTCAGTATTATCTATTTGCTTCCTAGCTCATGACATAAAACTAAAATAAAACAATAAAATCAAAGCAGAGCCATATTGATGTGGAGGGAAAGGAGAGTCCTCCACACGGTGACAGAGATTTGGTCAGAGGGTTATGTTAAATCAGGATACCCAAATTCTGTCTTGACAATAACAAGTTGTTTGAGCAATTACAAGCGAGGAATGAGCTCCAAGAAGCTGCTCCTTCCTGGTCCATTTTGCTCCAAAATTTGCTGTGAATGAAAGGGGTATTAGAAATAGACGGCCAGGGCAGGCAAGTGGCTCTGACAGGCACTTGGGCACTCACAAGCAGGACTCTAGAAATGCCCCCTCATTTAACAAATTACACCGTTAAAAGTCATAATAGGTCTAAAAGCCATTCTTGAAAGAACTTACAAAGTAATTTGACCTACATAATCGCCTTGTTAAATTCATTTGATATCGTCAGACAGTTAGTGAAATATGCATAGTGCATTATATTAAAGAGAAAAGTACCCCTCAATTGGTATCTGATGTGCACTTTGCCAGCGCAGCTATTAGTCGCCTATAAAACTCCTAGACATGATTTGATTTGATTTGATTACCGTGAGATCATTTTACTTTGTAACGTATAGTGGGAGGGACATTGCAGGTCTGCCCTGCTTACTAGGAAATATTTAACGAAGAATGTTTTATTTATTAGCATAAAGAGACACTGTGGGTTACTGGGTGATTGGAGTGATGATTCAGCTGCCACGCTCGTCAAAAGTACAGCTGTAATTCAATAGCGCGGCGACAGCCAGTCTCTGCCTTGATCCACGCTCCCGCGAACCGGCCCCGAACGCAGGGCATCGCCTTCTTCAAACGATCTTCGCGGATCTCTGTAATTGAACATTATCGAAAGCAAACAGCAACCGCGCGAAATCCACAGAGTGATTTCTCAATTATGAATTTACTTTCCATCTGCGGGAGCCCCAGTATTTTATCTTCGGATTTCCCACGTTCCAAATCAATAGCCGAGAATGATATTTAATGTCTCTAATCTTTGTGGGCAACACAAATTTTGTTTGAAGAGGTCCAGTTGATGTGCATGAGAAAAAGTACAGATGAGCGAGATGAAGAATAGGCATCTAGCAGGTTCAGGTCACCCTGGGCCCTGATGTGAGCTTTGGGTTTAAATGAGACAAGAGCCAGAGGATTGCATAACTGAGCAGTTGGTGGAGGAGGGAAACACAGTGTTTTCCTAAGAAGCAAAGCTGAGTGGAGGGGCTGAGGCAAGGGGATTGGGCATCTGAGGCCGTGCAGGGCAACACTGCATGACCTTGTACCAGAAACCAAAGCAGAACAAAAAAATTAAGAAGAAAATTTAATAAAGGGATCAAAGACAGTGCCTATGGTCTGTAAATAAACTGTTTACCGCAGAAAGCTGGAAAGTGAAAAAAGCTGTTTATTTACTTATTTATTGT
>NW_026067891.1:157953-228566 GCF_014885135.2 Alexandromys fortis
CTTTTTTTTTTTTTCTTTTTCGAGACAGGGTTTCTCTGTAGCTTTGGAGCCTGTCCTGGAACTCGCTCTGTAGACCAGGCTGGCCTCGAACTCACAGAGATCCACCTGCCTCTGCCTCCCGAGTACTGGGATTAAAGGCGTGAGCCACTGCCGGCCTTGTTTTGTTTTGGTTTTGGTTTTTCCAGACAGGTTTCTCTAATAGTCCTGGTTGTCCTGGAACTCACCCTGTAGACCAGGCTAACCTCAAATTCTCTAAAATCCTCCTGCCTCTGCCTTCTAAGTGCTGGGATTAAAGGCGTGTGCCATCACCGCCCGGCAAATTTTTATCACTTTTTTTTAGAAGAGAATATTTTATGAGAATTTTGCTTTGCTTGCATGTAGGAACATGAACTAGCCACCCCATAAAACACCAGGCTGATCCTTTTTATAACGGGTTTATGATCATGAGCCACAAAGAAAATAGCCAATTTGTTTATTATTCTTCCATACTGTGTCCTTTGCCGTTCAAGATAAAGTTGGCGATATCTCAAGGTATAAAACATTAGAGATTCTGCTCTACTTTAAATCCATGCCGGGATATGCCACAGACCCCCCTTCTCGATAATAATGCAACCGGTCCTGCCGGTTAGCTCCACAGCGCCCTCTGCTGTGACTTGCGCGGCTTTGTTCCTTCTAATGATGCGCTGGAGACAAAACGGTCTTTCAAAAAAGGGTCTCACAGGCTAAGGGCAGGCTGTCAACTTTTAGGAAGCAGAACCTGAACGCTGACAGTGGGCCCAAATCCAAGCCAACTTGAGTGTTCCCTGACTGAACCCCAGGACTTTCTATCCTGCCTTCTGGATGCCTGTGTCCAGTCTGTACGGAGCCTTTTACATCTAAGGCTTTCCGATCTGAGCTGCCCACTTCCCCATTCCCCTCCGGGTCAGGGTTTACCTCTGGGTGGTCTCTCTCCATAAGAAGATGAGTCCTCACTCAATTGTTCAGACCACACCTAGAAGCCCTGATTTCTCTTTCTCATTCGGCGAGACAGTTCAGAAACAGCTGTGAGGACTAAAGAAGCAGGTAGAGACGGCAGAACGTATTTACTACCGAAAACAAGAAACGCTGATGGAAAAAGAGAAGGGGGTATCCTCTCCAGTGGGGAGTCCTGCGTAAGACAGGAGCTAGGACCGGTTTGTACTGTCCCTGACTATCTTTAGGCAGGGATGGATCGTCTTTCGTTGGGCTCAACCTTCATCAGGCAGGGCAAAGAACAGACGACTCTGTTTTAAATTTCTCAGATGTCTGGCTCTGATTTAAAATATAAATGACAAGTGTTTGGGCAGCACACGTACAAATCAAAAACTGAACAAGTTGGGGTGTGCTCAGGATAAAGATCTTCTGCTCTTCATGGGCACTGCACACACACAGACAGATAGACCCACAGGCAAGACACCAATGCACACAAAAGAAATAAGTACAATTTATTTTATTTTTTAATTATATACATATGTCTGCATGTGATATCTATCTCTCCCCCCCCCCTCCTCTCTCTCGGTGATATTTTGGCAAAGAATGTGGCTGTTTTTTGCCCTTGTCCTAAAACTCTGCCTGAGGCTAAATTGAAGATTTTTGGATCAATGGCCTGCGTGGTCAGAAGAGATTTCAGGGCAGCCTAGTATCGACTGTGCTGTACTGTTATTGGTAATCACTCTTTTTATTTTTCTTCCTTTGATTTCTCTCTGGCCATCCTGAAACTCACTTTGTGGACCAGGCTGGCCTCGAACTCACCTGCCTCTGGTACGAAAGGCATGCACCACCACACCCAGCTGGTACTCACTCCTACGTAGACCCATAATGAAAAGGAGCAAGCTGGACATGGAGCAATTCCAAATGTACAGTGTGAGGAGAAAGGGAGCACCAGAGCTCACAGAGAAAGTTGAAAGAAAAGTCTGAAGCTAAATGGAAGGAAGGGAATGGTGACCTCAGGGCAAGACCCCACCTGGCTAAGTTTACAGTTTGTGCAAAGGGATCAAAGGAGAACTCAAGCAGCAAAGGGAGCCATCCACAATAGAAAGCTGATGAAGGAGGGGTTGAGTTCTAGCCCCAGCATTCCAGATCAGCAGCAGAACTGGACAACTTGCACTTGATTCTGGCTCTAGAGTCAAGGATACAAACGGGGCGGTGGTGGCGCACACCTTTAGACCACCACTCGGGAAACAGAGACAGGTGGATCTCTGAAGTTCGAGGCCAACCTGCTCCACAAAGTGAGTTCTAGGATACCAAGGCTGTTACACAGAGAAACTCCCTTTGGAAAAACAAAACAAGTAATAGAGAAGGGTTGTGACATCTACCCCCTGTTCCTAAAGAGAGACACCGAGGCCAGGCATGTGTCAGGGGTGTCCCTGCATGGAGGCCTGGGAAAGTCATAGCATGAAGTGAAGATGGAGCCTGGATTGTGTTGGGGACCCCAAGATGCTGGCAATGCCAGAGTTGTGAGATACCCGCCAGTGAGAGCTGCAGACAGGGAGTGGATCCAGTCTAAGAGAAAGAAGTGTGTTGCAGTTCACAAAGCTGAGAGGAGTTGGAGATCTGGAGAGAGTTTTGACATCAGACATGGAGATGCAGCATTGGCTCTGCTGGTCTTAGGTCTTGCTTTGGTCCAGGTTTTCTTCACTGTGCTCCCTTTACCCTTTTTGGCATGGTGATGTATATTCCAGGTCATTGTATGTTGAAAGTATGTGACCTTTTTTTAAATCTTAATTTAATGGGGGTTTACGGTTAAGATTGCCACAAGTCTCAGAAAGACTTTGAACTTTGGGCTTTTAAGCAGTGTTGAGTCTGTGATAGACTTAGGGTACTTTTGAAGTTGGATTAAATGCGCTTTGCTTTACAGATTTGGCTACAAGCCTATGGGAGTAGATGTGGTGGCTTGAACAAGAATGACCAGGAAACAGCACTATCTGAATAGCTTAGAAGAACCAGGAGCTGTGCCCTTATTAGAAGAAGTGTGTCACCATCGGGAGGGCTGTGAGGTTTCAGAAACCCATGTCAGGCCTGGTTTCTCACTCTCTCAGCCTGTAGATCAGTATGTAGCTCTCAGCCACTGCTCCAGGGCATAAGTGCTGCCATGCTGATAATGGACCAAATCTCTAAACCGTAAGCCAGCCCCCAGTTCCATGCTTTCTTTTATAAGCATAGCCTTGGTCATGGTGTCTCTTCACAGCTGGAGAACAGTGGCTAAGACAGTGGGCATGTGTGTACACATTTGTGTGCATGTAGGTACATGTCTAGGAGCACATGTGTTACAGATGGCTGTGAGTCGTCCAACAGGGATACGAGTCATGGGCATGGGGGGTGGTCCTCTTCCTCTGCCTCTAGAGTGCAGGGTTAAAGGTAAATGCTGTCACATCCCTGGCTGCTGTTGAACTCTGTGTAGCTGAAGAGCCTTGAATTCCTGGACCTCTGGCCTCCTTCCCCGACCTACCAGCAACCCAGCAAGAGCTGGGATTACAGGAGTGCACCACCAGGCCCGCACCCAGCAACTTTTATTTTTAACTTCTAAGGAGCTTCCACAGTTTTCTACAGTGACTCTTCTAATTCCCATCCCCACCAGCAGCTTGCAAAGAAGGATTCCTTCTCATAGCTGAACAAGTGCTCTCTGCATTTTGTCTTTTTGGATGCCCCAGACAGGGAGCTTATTGCGGTTTTGATTTGTGTTTCCCTGATAAGTTGTTGAACATCTTCTCAAATGTTTTCAGCTTCTAGAAAGTCTGTTTGGGAAATATCCATCCAGGTTCTTTGCACATCTACGACTAGGATATATATATATATATATATATATATACATAAATTTAGGGTATATATATGGTATATATATTTCTACTGTTTAGTTTGTGCTATATATAGGATATATGTTATCATTTATAAAGAGGTAGTGGGGGACTGGTCCCACAAGGGGCTGCAGCGGGTCACCAAGGCCTCAGTGGGTTCCCTGGCAGGTGGCCTGAGGTTTTGGTGGGAGACAGACAGATAGAGTGAGTTTGGGTATAGAGTTTATTTAGTGGGTTGTGTAGGGGAAGGGGGAAGGGGGGGAGAAGCAGACGTTGCCTCTCCAGAAGAAAGGCAGAGAGACAGAGGGAACTGGAGAGAGAAGTGAGATGGGGGGAGGGGGAGGTTGGAAGTGGGCGGTGCTTATCTTTTAAAGGGACAGGGTACTCAGGTGACAGACTATGTGTGTGTGTGTGTGTGTGTGTGTGTGTGTGTATTAGTTTGTAATGGTTGGCGTTTCTTATGTATCTTGCATATCAACTCCAAAACTTGCGGTGTGTGAGTTGCTTCTTCACTGATACACTCGCTGTGCAGGGTGTTTTTAGTGTGCCACAGTCCTGTTGGTTTATCTTTGTTGTCTGTTTCTGGAATAACAACCCCTAACTTCACACTGCTGAGAGGCTTCGCACCCCTGCTGTGGGAACTGCGGATTTGAAATTCTAGATAACATGGTTTCAGTTTCACAGGTTCAGAAAGCAACAGATTGGGGGCAGTGGTGGCCCACATCCTTAATCCCAGCACTCGGGGAGGCAGAGGCAAGTAGATTTCTGTGAGTTCGAGGCCAACCTGGTCTACAGAGCGAGTTCCAGGACAGTCAGGGCTACACAGAAAAACCCTGTCTTGAGAAACAAAAACAAACAAAGAAAAAAAGTAAGAGATCCACCTGGTTTTAACCCATCTCCGTTAGCTGTGTTTATCTTCCAAATAAAGGCAACATTTTTGCATAAAATCTTGCTGATTTTCTCTCTTGGAAAAGGACACAGACTGTTTACAGTGGCTCACACTGTAATCTCAGCACTGGAGAAGCGAGGGTGGAAGGATTCTGAGTTTGAGGTTGTCTGGATGACAAAACAATGACACACAGTCTCATCTTTTAGGTTCACTTCTAGCTCAGTCCTATCCACCTTTGAGAGCCTTCAAACCCCTGTGCTGTAGTTTTTTGTTAACTTTTATCACAGGACATGAAAGAAGAAAGCTACAGTCGCAGAGAGTGGCTGCCTAACAGACACAATCCTTACACCCACTGTGTACCAGCGCCCCAGTTGTCCCTTGATCGCCACAGCCAACACGGAAGTTTCTATTGTTCTGAGAAAAAGCACAGAAGGAAGTTGCCAATCAGTATGCAGCCGGGTTCATAAAAACAGAAGAACAGTGAAAGTAAAAAGGGACACTTGATGCTTCCTGTTGTCTCCTGAACTGCTCTGTAAATCTCAGCAGAATCAGTCCTGTCTTGGGATCCAAGAGCTCACCAACATCCAGAGGGTGGGAATCCTGGTTGTATACTGGTCTCCTGGTTGTATACTGGTCATTGCTCTCGGGGGCAAATACTTCACCTTGGAGAGTGTTCCTCTAGCCCAGTGAGACCCTATCATCTAGCTAGATGTATAAATGAATCTTTACAAGGCCTTTGCAAGTTCTATGAGAGCAGGGGCCTTAGTTTGTTTCTTTGTTTTGTTTTTTTTTTTTGAGACAGGGTTTCTCTGTGTAGCCCTGGCTGTCATGGAACTTGCTTTGTAGACCAGGCTGGCCTCGAATGCAAGAGATCCACCTGCTTCTGTCTCCCAAGTGCTGGGATTAAAGATGTGCTCCACCACTGGTGAGGGCAGATGCTTCCGCTGGTGAATTCTCTGGGCATGAAACCATCTGCCGTAAAGTCAGAGCTGATGGTGAAATCCACAGAGGAAGAGTTTTGGCAGCAATCTGGTAAGTAAGTAAGGCGACTCTAGCCACAAAGTGTGACTACAACCAGGACAGGACACAGTCCCTTCTGAAACAGAAGTGTCTTGCTGGAAACAATTGCCTTTGGGCTGTTTGATCCCCTGAGGAGTGGGCTGCATGGAGGCCTGTGATTGATCTTTACGATGGCCTATTCGAGTCCATATTGCTAAACTTCTGCAAATCTTCCATTTTTTTCCCTAAGAGTTTTTTTTTTGTTGTTGTTGTTGTTGTTTTTCTTTCTTTCTTACTTTTTTTTTTTCTTTTGTGAGACATGGTTTCTCTGGGTAACAGCCCTGACTGTCCTGGAGCTCACTCTGTAAACCAGGCTGGCCTCGGACTCACAGAGATCCTTTTGCCTCTTCCTCCCAAGTGCTAGGATTAAAGATGTGTGCCACCACCGCCTGGTTCCCCAAGACTTTTGAAGGCAAGGGTGGAAACCACTGGGGAACAAGGCTGACTGAAGATGTCAGAGCAGGTCATCCAACCCACATGATGATTATGGTTCTTCTCTGCCGGTGCAGCTCTGGTAAGCAGTCACACCATGCAAGGACCTTTCATAGTCTGCATCTTTTCAGAGGGGTTTGGCTCAAACTTTCTAGTCACGTGCTTTCCAGGTCCCTGCCCATTGGTCAGTTAGTGACTGCCCTGAGTCGCTGCAGAGCTGCGCCTCCAGTCATGACTTTTCCTAGGCAGAATGAGCATCCGCCTTAGTGCTCAGAGTCCTGTCATGAAAGCGTGTCTCTTGGCATGGTGCCTCGGGATGGTAGACGGAAGGAACAGTCATCTATTGCTAAGTAGCCGCTCTAAGATTCATAGCTCAAAATAGCAATCAGGTGTTTCGCCTGTGAGTTTGCTCCTGGGACAAGGCCTGGCAGAGGTGGCTCATCTCTGTTCTGTGTGGTGGCAGCTGGAAAACTTGATCCGGATCTGAAGGATGGACTTTCAGATGGTCATAGTTATTTGGATCATGATAGGAAAGACTTGTGGAAGGAGAGGCTCACGGTCCGGACCACAGAAGGGAGGCTGCTTGCTCATGCCTCAGTAGACCAGATAGCTCTGAGGTTAGGAGCACTGGCTGCTCTTCCAGAGGCCCTGAGTTCAATTCCCAGCAACCACATGGTGGCTCACAACCATCTGTAATGAGATCTGTTGCCCTCTACTGATCTGCAGGTCTACATGCAGGAAGAATACTCTATACATAATATATAAATAAAAAAAAACCCAACTATACCCATGAGCCAGGCAATGGTCTTTAATTCCACCTTTAACCTAGGAGGCAGAGGCAGGCAGATCTTTGTGGTTGCATAATACTCAATGGTGTATATATACATACATCACATTCTCTGTATTTATTCATCTAATTTCGTTGTCTTAGCTAGTGGGAATAACAATACAATAAACACAGGTGAAAAGCCTCTCTACAACGCAGCGACCCAAATCAGACCAAATGAAACTGAATTAGAAAAAGACCTGGTTTGAGGGGTAAAACGTTCCCAGATGATTTTCCCGCCCTCCAGAGAGGAGATGGGGAAGAGAAACCTAAAATCCACGTGTCTATTTTCGGGGGGGGGGGCAGTTTAAACACCCTGTGGGAGTGGTCTTGAGCACCTCTGTGGGAGGAACTGAGGTGTGTGCTTCACCACTGTCCAGTCCCTCTTCTCATAAACTCCACACTCTGGCTTTCTGAGATGAGTCAGGGTTTGGGGAGAAAGAGATGGGGGAGGGGGGTTGAGGTGCAGCTTCCAGTAGATCATTCCAGACTTCTTAGGTGTATGGTTGCCAGAGACTGGGGTGAAGCTTCTCCCAGAACAATGGGCACACAGGGATCTCTTCTGTATGCTGATTTTGGTTCCTTCAAACGTATACCCCAAAGTGGTGCAACTAAATCACTGTAAATTTAGTGTTGAGGAACCTTCAGGTTTCCTTAGTGGCTCTACTAACTCACATTCCCACAGAAAACATGTATATGTTCATTTTGCTCACATACACCAAATTTTTTTTTTAAGTAATAGATAGTCTAACTGGGGTTAAGAGACTATCACTGTGATTAAGATTTGTATTTCTTTAATGGCTAATGATATTGAGCATTTTCTTTTATTTTCGAAACAGGGTTTCTTCGTAGCTTTTTTGGTTCCTGTCCTGGAACTAGCTCTTGTAGACCAGGCTGGCCTCGAACTCACAGAGATCCGCCTGCCTCTGCCTCCCGAGGCTGGGATTAAAGGTGTGCACCACCAGGGCCCAGCTTGATTTGTATTTCTTTAATGGCTAATGATACTGAGCATTTTCATATATTTATTATTAACCCTAGGGAATGGAAATGGAATGACAGAGGTAGTTTTTTTTTTCAGTTTGAATAGGTCTATATAATTGCAATGAAAAAGACAGTAAACATTCAGAAATGGTTATCTTAAAAAAAACACAGGTTTTGTTTATTTTTTGAAGCAGTGTTTCTCTGTGTAGCCCTGGCTGTCCGGGAATTTGATTTTAGACCAGGCTGGCCCGGACTCAGAGATCCACCTACTTCTACCTCCCAAGTGCTTGGATTAAAGGTTTGCAACACCATTTTAAGGCTGGCTTAAAAACATATTAAAAAAAAACTACTTAAAAAGCACAATCAATCCTTGATTCTGATACAGTGTAGGGGGTCTTGATTAGGTTTGTTTTCTCTGCCAGAGAAAGAATTAAAGGCAGGAAGAATCTGAAGTGCGTGATGTAGCAGCAGAGAACTCTGAGGGCAGGATCTGCAGCGGGAAGGTGTGTATGGGGGTTGGAAGCCTACACAGGCAGAGACTCACAGAGACCTGTGTGGAGCTGGAAAAGCCAGCCTCTTCTCCAGGGCTAGGTTAGAAGTCTCAAGTTTTCCTCCCCTAGTTTAGGGTTGGTCAGTTTGAAGAAAGTTAGGACAGTTGATTGGCCAGCCTTGAGCTTGTTGAACCTGTCTGTCAGCAGAATGCCTGCTCTGGAGGGAGACAAAAAGCTTACAAGCCTTTCTGTAAAGCTAAGAAGCTGGACATGTTATCTTGCCTTGGCCCCTCTCCCTGTCTGTTTGCCTAAGAGGGAGTCTGCGAAACTTCTAGTCCCCCAATTCCATGTGTTTATATTTAGACAAGATACCTGAAATGTTACAAGTGTGTTGATTTACATTAGTGATAGTTTAGTCTCTGCATGAGCTGCATTTCTTTTATTTATTTATTTTTGGTTTTTTTTGAGACAGAGTTTCTTTGGCTGTCCTGGAACTTGCTACTGCAGACCAGGCTGTCCTGGAATGCTGAAATCCGCTTGCCTGCTTCTGCCTCTGGAGTGCTGAGATTAAAGGCGTGGGCCACAACTGCCACTAAAACCCAGAATTTAAAAAAGATCCAGAATTTAGGAAGCAATGAAGTAGTTAACTTTGACCCCGCACTGCTCTAATAGCATCCTCCTGCACCTGGACTGAAAGTGTTCTCATTGTGAATGGCAAAATTCTGTTCACACGTGCTTTTCTCTTTTCCCCAGTCTCTCTCAGGTTGTTTACAGACAATTCTCCCAAGTTTCAAGATTTTCTCCTGTAGTTGTAGTGAAATGGACCCCATTCACATATTGATGCTGGTTTTTTTTTTCTTTCAGATTTAGGGTTTGGTTAATAATTGGCTCATGCGTATAATATATAGCTGGTCTTCCCAACTGGACCGTCTCTGGAGTAAAGAGAATCTGGGAGCAGAGGTATCACCACTTGCGTTCCTCCCAATAATCCTAACATTTGCTAGCTACGTTGAGATAAAAAAGATTAAGGATGCTCTCAAATAGCACCCAAGACTGAGAGATGTTTGTCAGGGTGCAGTTTTAAACACTAATTCCCAGCCAGAGCCTCGCATTAAGGCTCCTGTATTTCTTGAATGATGAAGATGAGATGCGTGGTCTCAGTTCTGCACACTCCTATACTTTAAGAAAGATGCTCTAGCCCGGCGGTGGTGGCGCATGCCTTTAATCCCAGCACTTGGGAGGCAGAGGCAGGCGGATCTCTGTGAGTTAGAGACCAGCCTGGTTTACAAGAGCTAGTTCCAGGACAGGCTCCAAAGCCACAGAGAAACCCTGTCTCGAAAAAAACAAAAACAAAACAAAAAATTAAGAAAGATGCTCTTTGAAGGTGACTGACTTGGGCTCCCTTTGGTTCCTAAATGACTTTGGAGATGTCTCAATAAGAGGTATAGAAAGCATGGCCGACTAAGTGACCGGTAGAGAATCATTCTCCTTAACGACCCGTCCACTCTGCTTTCGGCTCCCGAAGCTCTACGGGAAAAGGATGAACTGAGACCAAGCCTTCGAGCAAATCATATCGTTAGATTCTGCCTGTTGCAGGTCAACGGGGAAGCGGAGGGCAGAGAACAGGGAAGGGAGTCGCTCGCTGCCTCCCTGCCCGCAGTCGCCATCTTTTAGGGTGGGCTGCGTAGGCTCTCCGCACAGGGCACGCGTGCCGAAGCCAAGAAGACGTGGAAGAGCTGGACGCCATGAGCCCGCTACAAAGGGAAAGCACGCCTGCGCTCGGGCGACCGCGGTGGGGGGCGGGGGGGGAGGAACGGGCGAGGAGAAGACGCGCGTGCGCAGTGTGAGCCCGCCAAGCACCTGGAGAGGTGGGGGGCGCGGTAGAAAGGCACGGGGTAGGAGAGCGCTTGCGCAAGAGCGCGACGGTGCGGGAAGTGCGTGTGTGTGGGGGGGGTCGGGAACACGCTCGCGGAGGCGGGACTAGAGCGGATCTCGCGAGATCTCCTGCGGCCATATATGCGTGCAGCGAGCCCGCGTCCTTTCCCTGGCGTGATTCCGTCCTGCGTGCCTGTTCTGAGGAGCAGCAGGCAGAACCCTCCGTCCGACTTCTCTGCCACCGAAGAACGCGCCTTCACCTCATGGAAGACTCCATGGACATGGACATGAGCCCTCTAAGGCCTCAGAACTACCTTTTCGGTAACTGCCTGGCGGGAAGGGCCCGAGCAGGGCCTGGTGGCTGGTGGTGGGGGGCGGCGGCAGGCCCGCCTAGGCCTGGCGTGAGGTGAACGCGGCGTGGGTGGAGGCCGCAGGGCTAGGAGGGACGGCCGGGGCCTCAGGCCGCAGGCGGGCGGGGAAAGCCGAGGCCCTATGGCTGGGAGCGACCGAAACCTGGGGCGGGAGAGGCCCGGCCTCGAGCCTCGGGCGTTGAGAGCTCGGTCGGCCTAGAAGGCGGACTTAATTGAGGCGTGAGCAGGGCCTGCGGCGACACTTTCACCTCTAGCGCGAAGTATTTGGCGCCAGGTGTCCGTTTTTTTTTTTTAAGTGATGGGCCCGGGCGGGTGGCCCGGGAGGATGGTGCTTCCAGAGTGAGGCCTGCGTCGCCGTGTTGAGACGGCACACGGGCGGGCAGTCCGCTGTGAATTCTACGGGCCACGGCTCCCACATCGGGGAGCATCCGAGGGGTTCGGCCAGTAAGAAGGATGCGGCCGAGCAGGCGCCCTCCGGCAGAGGGGGCCGCAACCCCTGAGAACACGTGGTTGCCACGTGGTTGGGGGTAGGGAGGGGGTGTGGGCTCTACATCCGGGCTCTCTTGATGGTGTCTGGTCAACCCTGAGCCCTTGGGTCTTGTAGCTTAGTCGAGAGTGCTGGGCGGGAAATGCTTAAGTGGCTGGTGGCGTGAGAGTATTTGAAGGTCTTTGTTCAGGTCTTTTAGCACCCACGGGCATGGTAGTGATTTTAGAGACCCTTTCCTGCCTCTGCGGTAGGTGGAGTCAGCACGCTGCAGATGACTGACCGGGCTGATATGTAAGAGGACCACTATCTTTTCTAGATCTGGTGATGGGGCGGGGGAGAGAAGTGCCACGAGGGTTTATTTAGGATCGCACCTAAACCCTGCTACCACATACTTAGTGTATACAAAGGATATTTTAGTTTGGTTTTCAGTGACTCAAGTTTTTAGTTTATTAGCTGTGCTGAGGTCTGTTAACAGCAGTAAACAGGCAGGAACTGATGTTTAGAGAAATTGGAAGTCCCCCCACTTGAAGTGTACACGAAGGGTTTTATACCTATTCGTTCTGGATAGAGACACAAAATTTGTCCCTACTGGTGATGTGTAGCCACTCTTGATTTGTAATTTCTTTCAGAACATAGGTGAATTGGGTTTCAAAATAGGAAATTCTGAGTTTAGCTTCAGCTACTATGTATGTAAAGGTCCAGTTTTATTTAGGTCATTGAATCTTCTGTGAAAATGGCAATAGTGCCTCATTGATACTATGAGAAAATAAAACATTTGTATATAGAGTGGAATCCAGAGAACTTTAGTTAAAAACTACATGAGTTGGTGGTTTTAGAATGTGATGTTCATCCCTTGATCAGTTCGTTTTTTTTTCTTTACAGGCTGTGAACTAAAAGCCGACAAAGATTATCACTTTAAGGTGGATAATGATGAGAACGAGCACCAGTTATCACTAAGAACGGTACTTAAACTTTGAAACTACCTATTACAAAAATTCAGCCACTTGGTTCTTACTGATGTGATTTGTCAGGACATTGTGCTTCCTTATTGCTGGAAAAAAAGAATCACTATATAATATAGTGTTTTCTGTACCTCAAATAGTGCACTCAACATCTTTGCCCGATTAAAATTTTTTTGTACTCACAGTTACTGTTAAAATTGCCTAGTAAGGCTATGCAGGAATGTGAACTATTTGCCAGCTTTACTACTGCTGATTGGTATTAGAAACATAGTGTTAATGTCTATTAAATATGAGATGCTTAGGTTTTCATCAGTAGTGAGGACAGAAATTTTAAGGGGTGCTTATATTAAATTGCGGCTTGAAGTATCTTTTTGTTCACAGGTTAGTTTAGGTGCTGGGGCAAAAGACGAATTACACATCGTAGAGGCAGAAGCAATGAACTATGAAGGCAGTCCAATTAAAGTAACACTGGCAACTTTGAAAATGTCTGTACAGCCAACAGTAAGTATATTTCTAAACATTGAATTTCATGTTAGTCTCTAAGACTAATTTAGGATACACAAAAGATAATTCAACGAAAAACTACATTTTCTGTGACAGATTATTTCTACTGCTTCTAAATAGGTTTACTTATTGATTGTATAACTGCTGAGGATACTTGGTGTAAAACATTATTGACAATGTTTAATGATTGAAAATTGCTCATTTTTAGGTTTCTCTTGGGGGATTTGAAATAACACCTCCTGTGGTCTTAAGATTGAAGTGTGGTTCTGGGCCAGTGCACATTAGTGGACAGCATCTAGTAGGTATGTTTGATTTTTTTTTTTTTAATCTGTGGTATATCTAGGTTTCTGATTAGAACTGGCATTTTTAAAAGCACTCATTTGACCATGGAATACATGTCCAGGTTAAACAAGATCATTTGCCTTTAAGAGTATTCTTCACATGGGTCCTGGGGCTCTCATGCTATCTCCCCAGATCTCCAGTTCAGACTTAGTAAAGCAGGCTATAGTTCTAATTGTCTTATACTGAAATGGGAACCTGCTAATATGTATTTAGACAGTGAGCATTTCTATTTTAAGGTTTCTTTACTGGAATTTTATTTAAAAAATACCATGCGTTCTCCACTCATAAGTTCTCAAAAGTATATCTAATTTTTAGCTGTAGAGGAAGATGCAGAGTCAGAAGATGAAGAGGAGGAGGATGTAAAGCTGTTGAGTATGTCTGGAAAGCGATCTGCTCCGGGAGGTGGCAACAAGGTTCCACAGGTAAAGACTTTTTTTTTTTTAACTAAACAAGTTTTCTGACTTTCACCAAGGAATGGCTTTGCTCATGAATATTTATTTTTCTTTAAGAAAAAAGTAAAACTTGATGAGGATGATGATGAAGATGATGAGGATGATGAGGATGATGAAGAGTAAGTATAAGTAGTATGATTTTAGAAACTTTACATATTACATACACCATGAAGGATGTATAGGAAAATTTTGTCAGTGGACCCTGTGATTCAGTGACTTAAATAACCTGTAAAGGATTACCATTTGTAATGAATGGTTTGTTTCTTGAAGATGGCTAAATAAGATTCTGTGTTCTTTATGATCAGGTTATATTAGAAAACAGATGAAATCTTGACATGACAATTGATCTTGAATATCTTGGGATTGGTCATGTATATTGAAAGCATATTACATATGAGGATTAAGGTAGAAAGTAAACATAAGTTCCTAAGGCATGATATGTATCTGGTCCCATGGGACAATACTGCCTAGGGATGACTTTAATAGTGAAATCCTAGTAATGAATCATTTTTAGATAATGCATGATGACAATACCTAAATACTGTGTATGAGATTATATAGTTAAGGAGCTGAAATAACTCAGGTTATAGAAATTGGCATCTTTCTAAATAGAGAAAACAGCTCCACATAGGGTTCTGTTTTGGTTTTTCAAGACAGGGTTTCTCTGTAGCTTGGGAGCCTATCCTGGAACTTGTAGACCAGGCTGGCCATGAACTCACAGATCCACTCACTTCTGCCTCCCTAGTGCTGGGCAGTTTTATTGAATTTCACAAAAAGTATGGAATTTACATGTGGCTTTGAGATCATGGTATAAATGCTAACAATATTCTCCACAACTAAAAAGAATTACTGCATAAAGTTCTTGCTTTTTCAATTTAACTGTGACCACAGTTATAACTTCTGGATTAAACACAGATCGGGATAATTAAACTGTACTTATTAAAGAGTACTTACTTAGCAAGTAATGTGATTCACTCACTTATAAAAAAACATGCTGTAACTAAAGAACATTTTATACTTTTCCTCCTAAAGCAAGTGCTTTGTGGATCATAATATTAGAGCTAGATTGTGAAAGTGAGAAGCAGCTCCTTTTGAGATTTTGAATAACATGGAAGTAATTGGAGGTGGATTATTCTGTTAATTGCAATCTGGCATCTTAATTCTAATGGGAAGAGCCAATAAATAAGCCTTGCCAAACACTGCACACACATTGGAATGAAGTGTAAAAAACTGAATGAGAAGCATTAAGACAATAAATTTTTTACTGTATGCTTATTTTTCCTGCCACAAAGACAGGGTTTTAGTGTGGTATACAGCACTGGCTATCCTGAGGCTAATTCAATAGATTGGCTTGGACATGAATGAACTCAGGTCTCTTCCTGCCTTTGCTTGCCAGGTACTGGGATTATAATTGTGTACCACCACAGCCTGATTTATCCAGTATTCCTTAAGCTGTAGTTACCCGCAAGTGGGTTTTAGACATTGGCTTTTTCAAAGTATTTTACATAACAGAATCCTGATGACAAATGATTGTACTCTTTATGGCCTGGGGAATGCTGTTGCTGTGGACATAGGTCACTGCGGCACTTGGGAGTTCTTAACTAAATTACCTCTTGAAGAATAAATAAAGGTTCAGCATGTTAATGATCATTTTTAATACTTGTACAGTTGAAAAGCATCTTTACCCTTATAGGGGTGCTTTAAAGTAAGTTAATTTTTAAAAGGCCTAGCCTTATTTAAGAAACTTAAACTTATAAAATCTACTTCCAAGTTTTGTAGCTTATTTCCTTATCGAGACCAAGTGTGAGACTTGAGGTTTTCTTTGTGCAGATAATTTTTCTACCTTAGATTTGAATATCTGAATTAGGATAAATAACTACAAATTTGTATGTTATAGGGAGAGCTCTCATTTTTAGCAGTATTAACTACTGATTGAGGAAAGCTCTTTACTACTAACAGCAAAACCAAACTACTTTTTATAATCTGTAGTAACAGTATTGTGAGAAATAATGTATTGTTTGATTAGTTGGCTTTTTTGCCTTTTTTCTTTTAGTAATTTGTATTTCATGTGCTTCGGTGTTTCATTTATATGTAATTGTAAAAGTGTCAGATCCCTGAAATTGGAATTATAAGACTTATGAGCTGCTATGTAGGTGCTGGGAGTTGGACCCGGGTCCTCTGGAAGAGTAGTCCAGACATCCTGATTTTGCTTTTTAAGGGGCTAAGTAGCATTGCTTTGTTAGTCCTAAATATTTGGTTTCTCCAGAGAGGGTTTCTTTAGCCATAGCCATTATGGGAATCAACTTTGTGAACTAGGCTGACTTAAACTCTGATACAGATATCTGCCTTTCTCTATCTCTTGAACTTGACATCAGAGGTGTGTGTGTCACTAGTGCAACCTAAATACATGGTTAATTCTTTTAAATACTGATGTGTGGCTTGTCTATTGGAAATGTGCTACAGTGTCTGAAGGTGGCTTTTGTCAAACTGACAAATTTATGTTTTTCACTTTTAGTGATGACGACGATGATTTTGATGATGAGGAAGCTGAAGAAAAAGTTCCAGTGAAGAAAGTAAGTATATACATACCAAGATTGTCAAAAATAGTAAGAGATTTCTTAGTGCTCACGGGGAGGGAAAAGAGCTTAGTTGATTTCATATTAAAAATTGCTTAAACTAAGACTACAAACTTTTCAAAGGAATTTCTTTGAATTCTTTCAAAATTTCTTAATTTTATTTTTCCTGTGCAGTTTATTAAATGGCTTAACACTAGCATAGTGATAATTAAGGTCGTTCTTTAATTGCAGTCTGTCCGAGAAACCCCAGCCAAAAATGCACAAAAATCAAACCAAAATGGAAAAGACTTAAAACCATCAACACCAAGATCAAAGGTAAGTACCCAAGTAACAAAATGGACAAGACAGCACTGATCTAGTTAGTTACAGAAAGTAGTAAATTCTGTATAAGAATCTATTTTGCATAACATTTGGTAAGTGTTTAAGGAAGTTAATCCTGATGACATAATGCTTTGTAGTGCAGAGTTTATTAAAATACTTGAATCTGGGATGAGCTCCAAGCATCAATAGTTCTTTTTTCTTCTGAATTCTGAGCTTTGAGTTAATTTGTTTCCTTTTTTTTTGAAACTGGTTTCTCTGTAGCTTTTAAAGGCTGTCTGGGAAATAGCTCTTTTGTAGAAGAGGCTGGCCTTGAACTCAGAGGTCTACTTACCTCTACCTCCCAAGTGCAGGGATTAAAGGCACGTGCCACCACTGCCCTGCTATGCTTCCTTTTATTTTTATTTTTTAAATTTATTATGTATACAATATTCTGTCTGTATGCCTGCAGGCCAGAAGAGGGCACCAGACCCCATTAAAGATGGTTGTGAGCCACCATGTGGTTGCTGGGAATTGAACTCAGGACCTATGGAAGAGCAGGCAGTGCTCTTAACCTCTGAGCCACCTCTCCAGCCCTTATTTCTATTTATGCATGCCAGAAAAAGGAACCAAGTATTATTAGGAATGATGTGAGGTGCTATGTGGTTGCTGGGAATTGAACTCTCAGGACCTGAAAGAGCAGCCAGTGCTCATACCGTCTCTCAAGCCTCCCTTTTCTTCGTAATAATTCATTCATATGCCCATTGCATTCCTGTAGAATTGTGAATTACACAGGAGTTGATGTGCTTGTCAGCCCCCACCCCCAAAGCCAGGTGGTGGTGGCATGCTCCTTTAATTTTTTTTATCTGGCACTAAGGAGGGACAGGCAGGGCTGTTTAAATTATAGCAGGTTTGCGGGCTGGAGATGGCTCTGGTTAAGCACTGGTCTAGAGGACCAGGGTTCAATTCTCAGTACCCACATGGCAATTTATAGCTATCTAACTTTAATTCAAGGGTATCCAATATCCTCATGTAAGCAAAACAATGCATATAAATGTTATGAAATAGTGACATTTTGGTTTTCTGAGAGCCAGCTCTATCTATCCCAGACTGGGTTTCTTAATTAATCCCTCAACCTTTTAAAGAATGAGATTAAAGGTGTGAAATAGCATGGCTAGAAAGAAATAAAATTACATGAAGTTATGTGTAAGTTTATTAGAATAATTGAAAAGTCATAGTAATTAGTACAATTTTTAAATCTTACCTTTAAAACTTTCCAGGGTCAAGAGTCCTTCAAAAAACAGGAAAAAACCCCTAAAACACCAAAAGGACCTAGTTCTGTAGAAGACATTAAGGCAAAAATGCAAGCAAGTATAGAAAAAGTAAGTAAAAATTACCTTGAATGTATTGGTCTTTTCCACTATATGGTGAATGGCGTAAAGTTTTGTGCATAAAAACAGTTTACTGTAATAAAAGGACAAGGATGCACACTGATGGAAAAATGAGTGAGAGCATTGCCTTTTCTGGGCTTATGCTGTAGAGCTAGCAGAGGGCGATTGGATTTTCAGTAAACATCTTGGAAAAAGTAAAGCTAAATAATTGTGAGATAACTAAAAAATCAGGATCACCTTTAAGCACTTCACAGCAATTTGAATAATTTCTCTGCCTTCTATCAAACTTATGTCCGTGATGTAGAATTTGACAGCTAAATAGGCTTATATCTGGGCTTAAAAGTAAAATTTATCTTGTGCCATTTGGCTGATAATAAAATTTAAGGGACCTGGGGTGTGTAGGAAATGGAAAAACAGTTCAAATGTTTTTTTTAGAATTACAGATGAATTATGATTGTAACATACTAGTTACTGGGAATAAATGTGGAATGATAAGGAAAATTGCCCTCCCTTTTCCATGTTTTTCCTGCCCTATAGGCCTAACATGGCTTCAGAAGATTTTCTTCCTTTGTGCATCCACCAGTGAACTGGAAATTAGCACTTTAATTGCCAGCACTGTAAAATTTAGCTTTCCTGGTGTCACAACTGATTAATTTTTATCCCTTGCATACACTGCTAAAATGGTGCCCCTCCCCCCCATTTTAATGTGGTCCTATCTCCTTGGTTTAATTGCAGGCGCATTGAACATTCCTGGGCACTACTGGTAAATTAAGCCCAAAGATGGGGAAAGAGGAAAAGGAGAAACAAATATAGTCCATACTGAGTACCATCAACAATCCAGACTGAAGTCTTCTATTTAATCTCAATCCCCTTTCCTGATTGGCCATCCATTCACCCTTGCACGCTGGAAGCAATCTCTTGTTTTCCTAAAGCATTTTTCTTTCACTCTTGTGATGCAGAGAACTTTACTGCTTTCTACACTTGTGCATATGCCTCATCTCTTACCATGTTTTAATACCTTTGTATCCTTAGCTGTTCAATAAATTTTTTGAATAAACCAAATAAGGATTTATGTGACAATATTTTAAAATTACTATATAGTGAACTTATTCTGGGTGATGGAGGCAATTGATTTTTGCATTTGGAAGCTAAATGCATAAAACGGTGCAAAAATAAGATTTTGGTTAAGTGATACATTTAATAAACGAAATGAGGAATGATCTGTAGTGTTAATTTTAAAGCTGATAAATTAATGGTATTTAGGCAATAACTAGATACCTTGAAAATTATGAATACAAAGCCTTATGTATTTCTGTTATTGGGGTTCATTGCCTACATTCATAATTGAAAACAAATGCCAGATTTGTGCTGTAGTTAGTAAAGGGTAGTTTGGTTTCTAGATGGTATGCTATCCTAGGTTCTTGGAAAACACAAGTTCTTTATAAACAGCCTGGATGGATTAAATTTACTTTTGGGTAATAAGGTTGATAAGACTAACATGCTTCATGATATGGCTATATTTGCATGTCTTTATTTTAAATTGACTGTCTTGGGGAATGGGCTTGCAGCAATTAAAAGATCATAGGCCGGAGAGAGGGCTCAGTGGTTAAGAACACTGGCTACTCTTTTCAGAGGATCTGGGTTCAATTCCCAGCATCCACATGGCAGCTCACAACTCTTAATTCCAGTTTCAGGGGCAAAATATCCCAGTGCATGTTAAAAAAAGATGGTCATGGTTAATGTGCTGCCTGTTATGCCTTTCTGGACATCAAAAGATGTCTTTGTTATTTAGAATGGAAAAGTTCTAGTGGTATCAATTCCTATGCATGTCCTTAATAATCTTTTTTCCCTCAATAGGGTGGCTCTCTTCCCAAAGTGGAAGCCAAGTTCATTAATTATGTGAAGAATTGCTTCCGGATGACTGACCAGGAGGTAACTGAATTTTCTGTGGATATATAACCAAGGCAAAAGTTTTCGTTGTGATTTTTTTTTTTTACTTTTAGTCTCCTAAGTTGGCTCCTTGTAAAAGGTTCCTAACCACAGACAGTTCTTAAATACATGGAAAGAATTTAATTGGCAGACTGAACAGATAACTTTTTAGTACACATTTTTCCCAGCTTTGAAATAGTTGTTAGATTATCTCTTGGTTTCTTAGTTTTACTCTTAGTGTAGTGTGTTGGCTAAGAAAATAGGCTGTTATTTTTTTCCTTTGTTCCATTTGGCTGCTTTACATAAAGTCTTGGGAAGTGATAGTACCTTCTCCAGGTAGTAGATGGGTTAATTTTGGCGGGAAGCATTTTAATGCCCTTACATGTGAGACTTTATGTAAATGTCAGAAAAGTTTTGCTTTTATGGAGCTTAGGAGAATTCACTTGAACCATGTAAAGGGAAAACACAACCAATGATGTGTCTTCCCAGTGGCATGAATTGTAAAGCAGGAAAAGTTTGCACATATCCTTAAATGGATTTTGTTAATGCCAAGTTTGTCAACGGGCTTATATACTTCTATTTTAACAATGTTTGAACATTCTTAGTCAAATTTTGAAGCCTAAATACAATGTGGTTGAGCCACAATCCGAGGCAACAGTGTCCAGATAGCCAGCTCTTTTTATGCGTGAGGCATTTATTAAGGAATCTTATGCTATATGTCTGAGTTGAAATGATTAACTTCCTTTGGTAAAAAAAATGATGAAGAAATGTATTGACTTACAATGTTAATCTCTACCATTTCCCCCCTCTTTACAGGCCATTCAAGATCTCTGGCAGTGGAGGAAGTCTCTTTAAGAAAATGGTTTAAACAGTTTGAAATATTCCGTCTTACTTAATTTCTGTAACAGTTGATATATCTGGCTGTCCTTTTTATAATGCAAAGTGAGAACTTTCCCTACTGTGTTTGATAAATGTTGTCCAGGTTCCATTGCCAAGAATGTTGTCTAAAATGCCTGTTTAGTTTTCAAGGATGGAGCTCCACCCTTTACTTGGTTTTAAGTATGTATGGAATGTTATGATAGGACATAGTAATAGTGGTGGTCAGATGTGGAAGTGGTAGGGAGACAAATATACATGTGAAATAAACTCAGTATTTTAATAAAGTAGCACTGTTTCTATTTGCTTATTTAACATACATTGTCTGAAGTTAAATGTCAGTGCCCTCAAATATAATGTCTTTCCATTCCTGACCAGGTAGTTTGTAAGTTGATTTATTATAAGCCTTGACTAAAGATTTTTTAGGGACTAATATAAACAACTTCCCTCTAGTTCTGTTCATTAACCTGATGACATAATGAACATAATCACTGAGTCATTCATCCTGGTTTGCAGTTGTGTATTAACATGGCATTGTCACAATGCATGGCAGAGTCCTTACATACAAGACAACTCAAGTTCTATCAAAGTGTACCTCCCGCTTGTTTTTAAGTGTTTTCTATATGGTTCTCTGTAATTGTATAATTATCAGCTTTATAGTCCCCAAGAGGAGCAAGTGGTTCTGGGATTTTTCTTGGGACAATTAAGTGTTCTTGCATCCATTCTTTGTTTTCTTGAATCCTTTTATATTAAAATTTTATTTCTAACTTAGCAAATTGGTTCTTTAGAGTGATCAGAATCTGGTTGGGAATTGAGATATTGAAGTTGTCCAGAAGGTTGTGTATGGTACTGTTTGTCTTCCTGGTCATTTGAGCATTTTGTAACTTAGTCAAGGGCTGCTTTGTTCCTCAGTCTTACTGGGGAAATTTTATACATACAGGTACACAGCAGGCATGCAATCATGACATTTTTAAATTACTTGGTAGGTACACAAGATTAAAGTAGAATTTTCATACTAAGATAGGTGTGCTTGATTTTTTTTCTCATAAAGCCACTTGGCTGAATATTTGTAAATTTTATGGTAATTATCAACAGAACACCCATTTCATGGATACAAATTGTAAAGTAGGCATATTTCAGAAGACTGAAACTCGTAAATCATAAGCAAACCCGTTACCAGGATTAAACTCTTAACAGCTTTTTTATTGATAGTCAAAAGGTCTGTTACAGAGTTGTCTATAGCCTCAACTGGTATAGGCCTATCAAGCCTGGTAGGTGGTGTTTGGTGTTGTAATGGTGTGCAGAGTGACCATTGATTGCTGCATTACAGACACCTATATTGGTGGTGCATTTTAATGGCCTTGCTCACCTAAATGGTTTCAGGTAGTGCCTTATAACATGGTAGGTAACTAGTGCTGATTATATTTTCAGAAGTTGGTTGCCTTTTGAAGTATTAGTGGATGGGAGAGGTCTTCGGTGTTTAATTTGAAACTGCTTTTGTCTGAAATTAGACTGGTTGAGTGGAACACAATTTCCATCTCGAGTGAAAGCAGTTTGGTGGTCCTTAGAAGTTAAACACGCTAGATGGCTCCCTGACTTCAGTAAATAAGGTTTAGTTACATTAAGATGGAAGTAAAATAGAGGGTGTTTATGAACAATGTTATAAAAAGGCAAAGATGGGTTGTCTCAACCTTATTGGGTATGGATCTGCAACTTCTGTATACAGTAAACTCAATCTGCAAGAACTACAGACCTCAGGTAAAGCAGTCTGAATTGGAGTACAGGCTGTCTCACCTGCTTACATGCACATATCTGCATAATACTGCATAATATGAAGTACCAGCAATACTAGATCTAGGTGCTTAAGGGAAGATGTTAATCTTTGTCTTTACAATATGGAACCCGACTATGGACTACAGGGATGTTCCAGTCAAGTTGCCTGTTTCTGGAGAATATCTAAACATAACACATACATTCCCAGTTCTACAAGTGCTTGGGTGTTGATATGATAAGCAGGGTTTAACATTTCATTGTGTATGCAAAGATGTGCAAATGTATTAGCGCCAAGTGCAGGACTACCATATACTGGAGACCTTAACAGACTTGCATCCAGCCTAGTTCCTCATGTGTACTATTATTACTTCAGCCCTAGTATCCTATTTCATTAATTTAGCAGGAGTGCCTGGTTTTTGATCTTCATTTTCAGAGCTTTTAATGATCTTGTTATGATGTCCAAATGTAGCAAACAGGATTCCAATGGAAGGGATCTTGTAATTTAGCATTGTTAAAGATGATGTTTGTGGTGGTGGGTTTGTCACCTAATGAATTAAACTCAGTATAAACTCTGAAAAGATTGTTGGCTAAAGTTCCTTACAAGGGCCTCCTTACAAGGTGCTGTGCCTGCTCTTTACTGCTGTTTTTGGTCACCTAAAGCCTACACTGACACAAGGGAATGTTCCTTTGGATGGTTGTGTCCTACCTTTCCTCCCAGCCTACCTGTTAACCAAGTTAGTCAGACTATCATTCTGCAGTTTAATTTTTTCCCCCCTTTAGGATACTGGTTTTAAAAAAAAAAAACTTCAGATTGCTCAGTTTTCCTGGGAAAAGTGAGTTTATTACTTGGGTTTGGGGTGTGTGTGTTTGTGTCTCATGCAAAGACTTGCTTTTACATGGGTTTCAGGAAATTCCATGAAGTTATTCGACTGCCACATACCTGTTCTTTTTGCTTTTCAAGACAAGGTTTCTCTTATTTTTGGAACCTGTTCTGGAACTAGCTCTTGTAGATCAGCTGGACCCCAAATCAGAGATCCACCTGCCTCTGCCTCCTGGGTGCTGGGATTAAAGGCATGGGCCACCACTGCCTGGTCATCTATTTTAAGTAAGGTACCTTGTCTCAACTAGGACTGAGAACAAGGTAGGATCTCAGCAATGGAGTAAGTTATCAGGTTAGCACATTACATCTCAAATTTAATATGTATATTGGTAACAGTGGTGAACCGACTTTAGTGTGAGTAGTAGAGAAGGAATCATGAGTATGAAGTCAACATTTTGATACTTCAAGTGTAAGGAATGATCTTGTCTACTTAATTGAGGGATGTGAAGGCTGAAATTAGGGTTATTGACAGCTAACCTGGTTGTCCAGTATGTGCCAGATCTCATTGTACACTCAGCTATATTTTGTAGGCAAGGAAGTAGAATATTCCTTCCAATGACAGAGCCCAAGCAGTAAGCCTGAGCTGATCTGCAGTTTCTATCTCTGTAGTTGGTGGGCTTATAGGTCTGTATGCTTTTACCTCACTTTAAGGGGTGTTGGGAATTGAGCTGTGGGTCTCTCAACTGAGCTACATCGTTAGCACCAGGACTTGTGGTTCTTGAATTTATGTTCAGAACTCGACTGGATTTTGAGGATCTGGGACTGTCTTGAGATGAAGTCATCAAAGTATTGTAGGTAGGACAATACCCATTACAAAAGTAACGAAAAATGGTAATAGAATGCAGATAAGAAAGAATGCTTAGCCAGAAGATAAAACCCCCACACCACCTCCCAGAGTGTTTGCATGCATGCACAACTTTCGAGAATCTGTAAAGCAAGGCCAAAGGCATTTTGGTTCATTACTATTCGTGGTTGGTCATTTCACTCCAAGGATTGGTTGATTCATTAGTCTCCAATTTTAGGAAGTTATAAATTCGCAAGACTAGTTCTAGCAATCCAGAAAATCTACATAAAATGAATTTAGCCTCATGCAAGAACTATCTCAAAGCACAAGATTTTGCAAAGGTTTTCAGGTTATATGTTGTATGGTGCCCCCCTCCCCCTCAAAGTGTAACCTTGGCTGTCCTGGCTTGCCTCTTCCTCCTGGGAGTTTTGGGATTAAAGGTCTGTGCCACTGCTGCATGGCTCAGGGTTTGTTTTGAATGCTGTCTCATTAGCCTTGGCTTTGAAAAGGAACTGAAAAGTAGCTATCAGGGAGGTTTGATACTTGGAATAAATACTACTATGTTTCTATAACTTCGGGAATAACAAACACTACTGAGCAGCACCCTCTTTACTGTATGCCCCAGTGAACGGGCAATAGCAACCACAGCTACTGACAAGGCTTTAAACCAAATAATCTGAATTCCTGAGTTTTGCATTTTGAGCCTGTTCTCTAGTTTCTTGCACACTGACCTGTTTGCCTTAGCATCAGTCCAAAGCAGAGTTTGGCTGATCCAGGTTCTAGACAGAATGAGGCAGTCCTATGACAATATCTACACTTTGGGGTTAATGGAAGGACAGAAAAGGACAGAAAAAGTTCAGGGTTGATGATTAAGGGCAGGAAAACAAGCTGCTTGGTGTGTGAACCAAAGAGGGCCTGGAGTAAGCGCTGACCAGAGTCCTGGCTACTCGCATAAATCGCGTCAAGGCTGGGGTTACAGCGGCACTTCCGAACCGCTAGGTGGTAGCCGTGTGCTTCCAAAAAACGGATCACCTACTAGAGAATGCAGCTGGAATCCCTAGAACCGACCTTAAGAGTCCCAGAGCGGGGGAAGGGAGAGACGCTCCTGAGCCCTTTCCATCTCTCACGGCAGGAACGGGAAGAGAAGGCTTCACTTAGCGTAGTCACCCCATTGTGGGGAGGGCGTGGGTTTATCTTGCGTGGCCTCAGGTCGAGGGTAAACGCTACTCCTTTTAGTTGAGCCACCCCAGCTGGTGGGCCTCGTCTGTCCTCTCCCTGCTTCCGAGCACTAGTGGATGTGAGTGCGAACAGCAAATGTGAGGGAGGCAGGACGCTCTGCACCTAATTGCGTTCTTTGGGAACCCCGCCTGCTCCAGTCGGCCAATATTAGCGTTGTGGCGCAGTGCTCCGACGGCTCCCAGAGCTTACCAGCTCCAGCCTCGTGGGTTCTGCCCTGCTGAACGGCCAGTCCCATCGCAGACAGTCTGAGTGCCTCCCCTCCAGCCCTGAGCCGCCAGAAGGAGGAGGAGGCAGTGGAGAGGCCGCGGCAGGCAGGCAAGCAGGCAGGGCCGGCTTTGATGTGGGCGCGGCGCACCCAGCCGCGCTGAGCGCCCGTCCGGCCGCGCCCCGAGGGGGGAGCCCCCGGGCCCCGCATCCTCATTGTGCCGGCGCGGGCCCGGGACCGCCCCCGGCCCCCCGCCCCCTCGCCGCCCGCGCGTAGAAAACGCCCCGGCCGCCGCCAGCGGTGGGAGGCGGCGATGCGCACGGCCGGAGAGACACGGAGGAGGAGACATGAGCCGGCGGGCGCCCAGACGGAGCGGCCGTGACGCGTTCGCACTGCAGCCGCGCGCCCCAGCCTCGGAGCGCTAACCTCGGCCCCGCCGGCCCCGCCAGCCTCGCGCCTTGGCAGCGGGGCCCCAGCCGCAACCCCAGCGGTGCATGCTGTCCCTGGATTGAGTCGGCAGCCCGTGTCCTGCGAACGCCCAGACGGCCCTCTCGCCCGCCTCGGACCAGCTTCTCCACACCGGCCGGGCGCCTCCCGCACCGCGGTCGCCCCGCAGCCCCCGCGCCGGCTCGGAGGGCGCAGCGCTCGGGAGGAGCCGCGCGGGGCGCTGATGCCGCAGGGCGCGCCGCGGAGCGCCCCGGAGCAGCAGAGTCTGCAGCAGCAGCAGCCGGCGAGGAGAGAGCAGCAGCAGCGGCGGCGGCGGCGGCGGCGGCGGCGGAGGCGCCCGGTCCTGGCCGCGCGGAGCGGACATGTGCAGGCTGGGCTAGGAGCCGCCGCCTCCCCCCCGCCCCGCGATGTATTCAGCGCCCTCCGCCTGCACTTGCCTGTAAGCGCCCGCCTGGGGCTGCCCACCCTGCCTGGATGCCTGTCCCTGTGCGTGTGGCTCTGTCTGTCTGCCCGTCTGCTCGCATGACTTTTTGCTTGCGTGTCTATCTGTCCATCCGCGCCCCCTCTCTCGGGTCCCACTGACCACCTCTCCCTCTTTCTCTCGCAGGTGTTTACACTTTCTACTGCTGTGCTTCCAGGTTCAGGTACGTGGGGTTCAGACTGAGAGGTTTCCCCCTCCCCCGCGCGCACTCTTCCTAGAGGTTCGGGCCGACCCCCCTTCCCGGGACCGCGCCCCCTCTTGGTGCCCCACCCCTCCCGGGCAACAAGCCCAGTGCACCTGTTCCCAGGGCGCGGAAGGGCGGCTTCGCGCGCGTCCTGCGCTGGTGGTGTTGGGCCAAGGGCTAGGAGCTGCTGCGGGGCTCTAGCCAGTGCGGGCTGGTCGGTAGATTTCCCAAGGGCTTGGCCCAAGCGATGTGCGGGACACCAACCCCCGACTGCAGCTGGCGAGTGGTAGGGACCTAGGGTTTTTTTCTGCCAACTGTCCCTTTACAGCCTGCTTGTGCTTGCAGACAAAAAGGTTGTTTTCAGTTGAGTGGATTTTGAGTCCAGAGAGAGCTTTAGTTGTAAATTACTCTGTGGGTGGGAGGAGAGAGAGAGAGAGAGAGAGAGAGAGAGAGAGAGAGAGAGAGAGAGAGAGAGAGACCGAGACTGACTGTTCCCCATCCTGCTGCGCTCTGCTCCACATGTCCTTGCCCAAGGTGGTGCAGCCCAGGGCTTGTTCCCTGCCTGGTCCCCGTTCACTCTGTGAATCAGAAGAGGGCTTGGCGCTCAGCCTGGAAAGCACTTGCTAAAATCTGATCTGTTACTTCAGCAGCTTTCAGACTCGGGAAGGTCTTGGCACACAGACAGTTGGAATGCTCTGGCTTCCAAAGCCGTGGAAATGAAGGAAAAGGGGGGGGGGTAGGGAGTCGACTTCAGCCCCGATTAGAACCAGACCAGGGCTGCCTCAGCGTGGTGTGTGTGGGGAGGGGTGGGGGGGGGGCGAGGGAAAGGGAATAGGAAACACCAGCTGCCCAATACCTCCACCTACCTACAGCAAAAAGGGAGGAGACTTAGGATAAACTGGACACAAACCAAAAGAGGATTATCTGTCCCCTCCCCCCCTCTCCGTGAAAGGCAGGTGTCCTTGCTGGGTTAATGGGAAGATGCTTGGTCGGAGCCTTCTGAGTTCTGGAGGTGTCTGGAGACAGTCCTGTACGTGGGCCAGAGGTGCTTTTCTCAGTTTTCTGGTACAGGAAGCTTGTGTGTAACTGCTGCTTGAGCAGTGCTTGCTGTTGGGTCTTGTGCATCTCTTTCCACTCTCTGGAGAAGACTGCTCCTTGGGACCGGCATGAAGCTCAGGGCAACCAGTTGAGACTGGGGACTGGAAGGCTAGATGGATGGACAGACTGATGGCCTCTTTCCTTCTGTTGGCCAGGCTGGGGTCCCCAGTGACTCCTTGAATCAATACAACTGGAGTCAGTAACTTAACACTGGCTGTTTGCCAAAGCAGATGTGACCCTGTGTGGTGAAGCGGGTGTGTGTGTGTGTGGGGGGGGTGGTCGATGTTAGGGAAAAGGGCTAGTGCCATGCATGGGCTGCTAGTTCGTCTGCAGCTGAGTCCCCAAGCAGAGGGCAGGTTCCAGGGTCACTCCAGGGGGTCTGCTTGTCTGGCTGGCCGAGCCTGGGCAGGAGTTGAGGAAATGGGTGTGGAGGCAGAAAGAAACCTTTGGATCTTGCTGCCCAAACCTGCGCATGCTTGCTGCTCTCCATTCTTCTTTAAGTAGGGCCCGGGAGGGGCTGCCGGGTGGTCTTTGTGTTCTCTGATGGGAATGTGAGGGAGGCGTCTGCCTCTCACCTCCACCTCTGGGCCAGAACTAGAGCCAGCATCTCTAGGCAGGGTGGTCTGCTTGGGTTAGGCCAAGAGGCCGGATCCATGCAGGTGAGGGAACCTCCCCTCCCTCCCTTCCATCACCCTTCCTTTGCCCCTTTGTCCCCTGCAGCTACTGCACTTTTTTGAACTGCATAGGGCTGGTGTTTTTAACCCCTGGTCTTTATCTTTGGGACTGGCCGGGGAGTGTCCTTGAAGATAACTCAGAGGATAGTGCGTAAATTTGGTGTGTCTGGAAGAGGATTCATAGCAACCCTCTCTCTCTCTCTCTCTCTCTCTCTATATATATATATATATATATATACATATACATATATATATATGTATCCAGTATTCCTAAAAGGTAAATAAATACCAGAGGAAATGATTAGCGGACTCATGGTCACTTTATAGTTCAGAGGCAGGGATAGAGTGGCCATTAATGGTAGAGATGAAGATGACCGTGAGTGTGAGGTCCAAACATTGCAGAGGCAATTTTGTCTGATGCTGTCCTGGGCAGGCTGCACAGGAGCACGCGCAGAAGGAATGCCTTTGGTGTAAGTAGACCAGAAGGCCTTCCCATGTGAGGAAGGGCCCCAAGGACTTGGCAATAGGTGATCTCTGCCAGACCCCAGCTTCGTTGTGCCCTCTTTGCCCTGTCTGTGGTTCTGTAGGAGTTTAGTTTCATCCTTTGTGAAAGGTGGCCCTTAAGCTGAAGTGCTGTGTGGCTGGGGCAGAAGAAATGTTGTTGATGGTGACCCCAATCCGGGAGGCGTGTTGGCCAACTAAAAAGCTAGTGTACTTCCGTCTTTACTATTTTAGGGGATTGGTACAGTTTTAGCGGTGGAATTTCTGGGGGCCTCCCCTCCTCCCAGTTCTCAGTCACAAGGCCTCAAATGGATTCCCCTAAGTTAGGTTTCCATGAATACACTCAATGCCAGATACTGTCCTCCGCCCACCACCAGTGTGGTGAGCCCCGCCTTCACCCACTGACCACCCTGGGAAGTGGGAAGCTGGGAATTTAATAAAAACCCCTTCATCCTTTCTCCACACGACTCAGGACACCGCAGATAGCTCAAATCAGAAGAATTTAAAAAATTTCCGCGGGGAGCAGGCAGCGTGACCAGTAAATTGCTTTTCTGCACTTGGCTGAGCTCTGACAATGACACCGGGCCAGGCTTTTCACGAAGCTCTGCCGGCACCTGCCCGACATTGTTCCTGCCGCCAGGCTCCACTAGGTCCTTGCCTTCCTTAGACAGGCTAGCATAAGGCAGGCCAGTGAGGGAGGTATGTGTGTGGGGGGGCTTCCTCCAACCTCTTGTCCCTCCTGCTAGCCCCTTGTTCTTCCACAGGGCTACTTCCTGTCTCATCAGGAGGTGTCAGAGTTTGGAGTTCTAGTCATACCCCTCCCCTCCCCACTTGGCCTGACCACCCGCGCCTAGCCTCCTGTCTGAGGCTGAGAGCCTTCCTTTAGGCTGGCCAGCTAGGGATGGCCTTTGCATCAAGAGGAGGGTGGTCCTGTTGGATGGTATTTATTTATTTATGTATTTATTTATGTATTTATTATGTATACAATATTCTGTCTACGTGCAGGCCTGAAGAGGGCACCAGGCCTTATTACAGATGGTTGTGAGCCACCATGTGGTTGCTGGGAATTGAACTCAGGACCTTTGGAAGAGCAGGCAGTGCTCTTAACCGCTGAGCCATCTCTCCAGCCCCCGTGGATGGCGTTTTAAGTTATTAAAAGCAGCAGCATTCATTGGTCCATTCAGCTGAATTTTCATTCAGCACTTAGCCTGCTTTTTGTTGGCCCTGGGATCCTAGGCGGTTGGTCCTTGTTGAACCTAGACAATCCCTGGCCTCAAGATTCTTCCAGCCTAGAGGGGGACACTGCTGGATGTTCCAGCATCGTGATGCGAGGTTTTCCAATTCCTGGGAAGCATCTTACCTAGGTACAAAAGGGGTTGATTGTAAGAATGTAAGGCATCTCATGTAGAGAAGCGATGTTCATCCTTCCAGCTTTCTACGGGGAAGCCAGGTAGGATGGAGTCACATTCCTGACTCCCAGACGGAGAAAGCCAGATAGAGAACTAGCCAGGAAGGGATTTGTTCAGGGCTATGGCTACAAGCCAAGAATCTGGATTTAAGATCTTGTATTAATTCTATCTCTTCTAGAAGGAATCCTGCAGTTTACTAGTAGGGGAAAGAGTCTCAGGAGGCAGGCATGGTGGGGGTCCTTGGTGGGAAGGATCTCACGAGGGTAGGTGACACTAATAGAAGGCAGCTGCCTCTCTATTCCTCTCCTGGGAAAGGTTTGATCTTGGAGGGCCCCAGAGCTAGATGTGGGTGCCTCCTTCCCAGGGCAGAAAGAGGGGAGTGGTGGGGCACCCTGCCAGCATTCCTGAAGCCAGGGAAGGTCACCCACTTGCTTTGAGATAAGGAGGTGGATTTTTAAAATTTCTGTGGTTGGCGCAGCCAGTGTCAGTGGACCGGGGGCAGCCTGTCACAGTCACAGGTGTGGCCTCCTCCCTGCCCTGGGGCAGCACTGTGGTTCTCTGGGCCCCCAAAGGAAGGCTGAGAGGGAACAGGGAGGACGCATCTATCTCCAGTACGACTTTGTGGTTCCGACTTGGTCCTGTAGCAGGAAAGGTGTGAGGGTGCCGGCCCGTAAGGCTGCTGACAAGAGCTCCAACCCACTGTGTTCGCTGGGTGCCTGGTATTGTCTTAACACTGCCCAGGTTCTAGCTCACCACCAGTTTGGGGTTAGGGAGCAAGGACCTCAGCACTACACAGTAACCTGTCCTTGGTCATACAGCAAAAAGGAAGCATAGCTAAGGATTCAACTCTGGATGCCTGCATCTGCGGCCCAGGTTAAAGGCAATTTGAGGGCTTTCCATTCACGCAGCTTGGTTCAAGCTGTGGCTCTGCCTTGTGTGTGCTGTGTGACCTTGGGGTGAGTTACTTCACCTCCCTGATGCTTAACTTCTGTAAGTGTAAAATGGCAAAAATACCACTCTCCCCTCCAAACAAACAAACAAACAAAAGCCCCAATAAAATAGTGGCTGTTGTCTAAGAGGATTAGATGGCAGTTCTATGCCTGACTGCCATGACTCTGGTCTTAGGAGGATTCTTGCCTGCCTCTGTTGCCTGTCTGTGTGTGTGTGTGTGTGTGTGTGTGTGTGTGTGTGTGTGTGTGTGTGTTCATCTGTTCTGATGAACTTGTGTGTGTCCTTGACTTGGTTGGCCAGACTAGTCACTAAAAGGGCCTGCGGCAGACCCCTGGAGGAAAGAGCGTGCTGACATTTCTTCGCCTAGGCCAAGGCAGGAGGAGAGGCACACAGCCTTACCTTAGGATGAGTTTAGGCCTGCTGCCACACCTTGGGCCTGAGGTGAAAATTTGTTCTGGAACAGCAGCGGGCAAGTTCCTTAGACTGTGGGACCGGCTGACTGGTAGTTCTTAGGCTCTGACATCTAAGTGACATAAAAAATGTTGCCATGTTGACGATGGGGCCAGAGACACTGTACATTGGTCGGCGAAGGGCCACAGAACAAAGACTCCAAGGTTACAGGATCAGTCTCTGCCTTGGCTCAGTCCACCCTGGCGCGCGTTGCTCTGCTTGGTTCATCCAGCTGGGTAGGAGCCGGGCGTTGGAAGCTTGTGAAGGGCCCTGTGCAAGGCAGTGGTGTCAGAGGGGCCTGGGTTTTGATTCTGCAGTCCTTCAGCCCATGATCTGTGGTCTTCAACCCCCTGCTCCTGTTTTCCCTATCTCTGTAAAGTGGGTTAATTAAAGTGAAGTACCTCCTTAGGGTTGGTGAGAGCTAAATGAGCTGCTCTATAGAGAGTGGCCAACATTCACCCCAATAACCGAGTGGTTGTAATTGCCCGGTCGATTGTCTGCTGTGTCCTAGGTGCACCGTGCGCTGCCACGGGCTAGAGAAAGCAAAGAAGGAAATGTTCCTTGGCTGAGTGGCAGCAGGTACTCCGGTCTGTTGGGAGCAGGGAATCTGAACTTAGCTCTGCGTGTTAATTCCACCATTCAGGGTGCCTGGCTTTGGGCAAGACCTTGAGCCTCTTGGCGTAACCGCTTCCTCATCGCTTATGAAGAGGGATTAATTATGTTATTCCCAAGGCTTTGCAGGGCGGCACTCATCTGTAACTCAACACGGAGGAGACCGAGGCAGGATGTTGAGTCAGCCTGGGGCATTATAGTGAGAACCTGTTCCAGAAAGTCACAACGGGCACAGCAGAAATTTTCAAGAATTTCCCAGAATCATTGACAGGATTAATGAAGGCCGTATCTTGGACCAAGCATGCTGTGGACACTCATAAACAAACTAGTGAGCATTTATAGGATACCCACGCTATTCCTGGAGCCCAGTGGGTTTGGTCTTCAAGGCTTCTGCTTTCCCTCAGTGGACTACATGAGGAGGTCACGGGCACTTTAGGTTGCCTCCCCTCTCCTCCACCTTCTGCCTTGGAATCCCATGGCACTTGTCACTTTCTCTGGTCAACTGCGCTCTTTGCAGGGAAAGGATAGAGTCTGGGGTCTGAACTCAGTCCACTGGTCACACCCTGCCTCGGGCTCTCACCAGCTGTGTGATGGAGAGGATTGATTGGCCTCCTCACTAATGGAACACCAGGATACAGTGTCGCCCCTGGGGTTGCTGGGAGGGGGACTGTGGTCCCTTGGGGGAGCCCTTGGCACAGAGCCAGGCTCTTTTCAGATGTTAAGTGAAGCAGAATTGTAGCTCTCAGCTATGGACTTCTTGAAGCCTGTTTGCCCATCAAACAGCTTGTACTTATTTCTAGAGATCCAGGGGAGAAAGATGCAGGCTCTGGGCACTGGATGGACCCTCTCAGCTCAGTGAGCAGAGGGGCTTAGGGGCCTGGAGTCCCTGTGCCCATTGCCTCTGTTCTAGGTGCTGGGCCCCTAGGGGATTTATACCTGTCCCAGCCCTCAGGCAGCAGGCCCCGAGGAGTGCTATTGGAGAATGGAGCTTGGACCCTGAAACCAGACCACAGCCAGGGCAGTTGGCCAGATGAAGAGTGTACTGCGAACCTGCAGGTGCATGTGTGTGAGCTCACGTAAGGTCACCGAGGACCGTGGAACAGGCTACCTCGAAGAAGGGAACAACATTTTGTGCTCAGTGTGCTGCAAACCCTTTGTGGCCACTGGAGCGTCATGCTTAGGGCCGGGCTGATAGAAAGGCCCTTGTGGGCACTGAGCCCTGGAAAAAGAGCTTGTTTGTCATCTCCTGGGCATGCTGACTACCCCTGCCCATAACTTTAGGGAGGTGGAGTGACACAGACGCTGGCAGGGGACAAGAGGAGGGAAAAGGAGCTCAGTCCACACGAGTCCTGTCCCTCACCAGGCTAGCCGCAGGATTGACTACCTGCCCAGTATTGACAATCTGTATGGGGAAGGCTGATGTATGGGGAGAGGGAGGCTGGACCTTGGGCCCAGCCCCCATTCTGCAGTGCCCCACCCATGCTGATGGCTTGGTCCTGCCAATCAATACATTGATAGCCCTGGGAGCTTAATGGACAGGCTGGGGGTGGGGAAAAGGCCCTTTGCTGCCACACTGTCTATCCAGGCTGCGGTGGGTGCGGGGAGCATGTTGGGAGAGGCCATAAGCTTGGGCTGTTGGGAGCATGGGGCATCAAAGGGGGCTGAGAGGGGGCACCTTAGTCCCCCTTTTTATGAAGCAGTGCCAGTTGGATTAAACTGATGCTTCAAAACTGAATGTGTTGAGATGTTGCTTGGCTCTGCTGTGTCCTGTGTGCCTTGACAAGTCTCTTGTCCTCTCTGTGCCTCCCTGTGTCACAGGGAGCCTAGGGGTAGGGTCCTTTGCGCTTGCTCAAGTTCGTTGAGGAATGAGCCGATGGCCCCTGGGTGGCGCTTACCGTCTGCCTGGGAATTCAGAGCCACTGTGAGTCACATAGCCAACTCCAGGCTGCCCTTGAGGAAGCATTTGGAGGGGGCAGGCTACCTTTTGGAGTGGAGAAGGAAGCTGACTTTACTGGAATCCATTCTTAGAAGGCTTGAAATCTTGGGTTTGAACCTAGAATTTGAAGGAGCTATAAAAGCCCTAGGCTCCTGCTGCTGCTTGAACTTGTGGTTGTCTTTCTTGGGACTAGGGAGGTCCTTCAGTCCTGGGCAGGGATGTCTGGAGATGGACATGGATGGCAAGAGGTCTCAAGAATCTGAGGGTAGCTGGGGGACTTCATTTTCCTCTTGCACAGGGGAGTTCAGGTTTCTAGTTCCTCTGTGTTCGGTATCCTCTTCCTTAGCCATGCCATAGGTTCTGATCCGGCTTTTCCCAGAGTGCAGCTGTATCCTTTTACTTGCGTCATGCATGTTCAGATCTGTCAGATGGGCTACCCCATGTACGAGCACCGAGATGCTGAGTCTGTAAACCTCAGAGCCTAGACGGCTACTAACTAATACCTAACAGGTGGGTAGCAGATGCAACACGGATAGGTGGGTCAGACAATGGTGCAAAATTTTATCATGCTACTCATAACATTACTGAACTAGAACATCGTTGCTCATGTCTGGAATTTTCTGTCTAATGTGTTTGGCCAGGTATAGCTGAAACCCAGGATGAGGGGACCCAGGTGGGAGGGAGGTGTGGACGAAGCGGCTGGCTTGAACGCTAGACGCAGGTGAAGTTGTGTTTGACTCTTGAGTCCTCTTCTCACTCTTTCCATGACTTAGGACACGTGACCTCCCCCAAGCCTTACTTTCCCCAGCTTTGACGTGGGGATGCTAATCATTCCTGCTTATGACATCACTCTGGTGACTGTGTAAGATAAGTCACCCACAGTGGTGGTGACTTATCATGGCTGCTGAGCTGGAGAGCTGGCCCAGCAAGTAAAGAGCTTTCTGTGCGAGTGAGGACCCGAGATCAAATCCCCAGAGTGCACATAAAGTTGGGCAGGGAAGTGCACACCTAATAATCTCAGCTCTCCTATGGCGAGACAGGAGGTGGAGTCAGGAGGACCTCCAAAGCTCGTGGGCCAGAGGGCCTGGTGTATATAGCAGAGAACAATAACAGAAAGAGATCCCGTCTCAAGCAAGGGAAGAGACAAGGACTGACATGTTCTTTGACTTCCACGCATGCACCTCAGCATGCAACCCCCCTCCAAATATGCATACATACTCAGGTGCACACACAGAGATTAAAAACCCCATGGCTGTTCATAAAGCAAGACTTTAAAAAAAATAATGTAATGGCTGTTACAGTTACTAAATGTAATTTTTTCCCAAGGTAAATGTTATAAAAAAATTACATTTTGCAGATAGGAAAATGGGAGTCACCTGTTGTGGTTGGAGCGAGGGAACCTGTAGGTCGAATGGTACCTGTTATCCTGGTGTCAGAGGTTCATGTAGTGGCCTGGATCTTGATGGATGTCTTCAGGAGGTGGCAATGTATGTGGTCTGGGGAGAATGGGGATGCTCCCAGACGTGCTTCTCAGAGTCGGGGCTGAAGCCTTCGAAGAAGATGGATGGAGGATGTGTGGCAGGTGTCCCCATGGTCTCCAGAAGCTGGCAGAACTCCCTTTCGTATCGATCAGATTATCACCAGGATGAGGGCAGTAGGTACCATAGCCAAGAAAGCTGCCACTCACTCCGCCAGAAAGCGGGGACAGTGACTCTCCCAAGGCAAGTTTGCATTGCATAGCTCTGGGCAGCGAAGCCTAAAATTTGGTGTACCCATTCCCAGCCCTATGGCTCTTGAGGGTGGCCTCAAGGTCCAACTTGGGAAATGGGATTTCCCTGGCTCCCTGATATTCCAAAGCTCTGGAGTTGGTGGAGCTAGAACAGGCATATGGCCTGGGTCTTCTCAGCAAGATGCCTGGAGCAAAGCGATGTGTGCGGTCCCCCCCCTCCCCCCCAGAGTACAGCATCCCTTGCTTCCCTCTACCAGGCACTTTGGGTATCTGGATGGGAAGGGAAGGGCTTGCTGCTGGCCTCCAGTCATTTGGCAAACACTGCTGATTGCTTCCTGGGGACAAGCTGATACCCAGGAATGAGACTGGTTTTCCAAACCCTGGGAACAATAGCATGCCAAGACCCTGCCCTGTGAGGTAATGTTGAGGGAATCTCTAATGCGGGCTTCTAATGGCAGGTAGAGGGGCTGGTGCCCTGGACCCTCCAGAGGTTTTGATAGGAAGTCTAGGGTACCCAGCCTTTCCAGAAGAAGAGCCCAGTTTTCTGCAGAGGCCACCGGCTACTTCCCTAGAGATCGACCTGGTCAGACTATGGCTTAAGTGGTGGAAGCTAGGCAAGATGGATTGTGTCCCCATATCCTGGGGCAGGGCCACCCAATAGACCTTGCTGACCCTGGGTCACTCTGCTGCTTCTGTCCAGCGGGCCAGGAAAAAAAGTCATTAATAGAAGGACAGCTTCTGGGGTAGGAAAGCGCCCCTTGGGAACCGGTGATGAGGAGGCCAGCTTGACCTCCAGTCAATAGTCTCCTGTGGGAGGAGGAGCGCTGGAGGGCAGGGATCCTGTGCCTACTTTTGGGGGAGGGGATAGGGCTAAGATGACTCCAGGAATCACTCCAGAAAGGTCAATGGCCCCAAGTGTAGGGTCTTCCCGAAAAATACCCTCCGTGTGTGGGCCTCCATGGCTGTCAGGGTGGGAGGAGAGGCAGACCCTGCTACTGTGAGTGGGCCTCATGGCTGGTGGAGACTGAGGGAGGCGCATGGTAGTTGCAGAATGGGCATTTGTGAACCTCGATTTCCACTTAGCAGAGCTTCACTCGGAGTCTTGTCAAAAGTTCTGGCGCTTGCTTAGATGTGGAAGTAACTGCCATGTTGCTTTTTGTGTTTAGTCTTCATAGCAACCCCCGAGGTGGGTACTGTCTTCATCATATTCATTGTGAGGAAACTGAGTCACAGAGATCTCATAGTGAAGGCGATGGCTTGGGCTGCCAGGGTCCAGAGAGCTCTAGCAACGGTTGGGTGAGCAATGCTTTTCTGGGACTGGGGTCTTGTGTGCTAGCATTGTGCCAGACTTGGTGGGGTCACAGAACAAACCCCTAATCCTAACCATTACCCCAGCACATCTTGCAGGACAAACTGTCTTCATTCTAGCCTTGTCCTGACTTCTAAGATGGGATGGGCCGCCCAGCTAACTAGCAGGTACAGGTGAATGTAACGTAATTCTTAATGGCATGGCAGGACTTCATCTGTTCATTCATTCATTCATTCATTCATTCATTCACGCATTTGTTGGAACAAAGGCTTGTGTGTCTGTGCTGGGGCTCTTGGGACAGTGGCCCAGGGGAGAGAGCGAGAACTCTGTGAGGTGCCGTCAGTGTCGTCAGAGCAGACAGATGGAAGCCGAGTAGGTAAATGTTATGTTGAGTTGCAGGTGCCAGGAGGGATCTCGTAGTAGGGTGGCAGGGGGAGGGCAACCCGAGGAGGTCTGTTTGAGGTGACGTCTGGGCAGAGACCTGAGAGAAATGAGTACAGAGAACTGAGAGAGCCGGAGAGCAGGTGCAAAGGACCTGAGTTGGTGTGTGCTAAGTATCAGGAGGGTTTCAGAGACTTTCAAGCTAAGGTGGTAGGACAGGCCTAGAAGGAATAAGAGAAGAAGAAAGAGGAGGGAAAGCATGGGGGGGCAGGGGGGCTGCTTGTTGGCCTGGAAGCCCCAGGGAGGACCTCTGAGGGTGAGGAAGCCCTGAGGAGTGTGGACCGGGAGGATTCTATGGCAGGGCTGTGTTTGGTAGAGGGTGGGTTATCAGCAGGGCACAATTGGACTGGACTGAGGAGGAGAGGGGTGCATGCTGTTTAGGGGAGGGGCTGTATTTTTGAAGATGGATGGGAGCAGAGATTGAGGGAGCAACCTAAGGAGGCTTTCTGGAGGGTGTGGCTTGATGAGAACTAAGTGGCAAGAGGGCCACAGCGTTATCACGGGGGATTTAAATTGGTGACAATATGGGGCCTGGGACATGGGCCAGTACCGTGGAGTGAGTGTGAGGGTTCCCGTGGAGATCCAGGGGACGTGGCAATGCTGGTTTCTGGCGCAGTGGCCAGTACTTGTGATTGCTCGTGCTGACTTGTCCCTGCCATGTGTCCCTCCATCTTCTCCCTGAAGCCCTGTGGACACTGGTTCTCTTCATAGTTGCTCAGGCGCTCCTTATAGTTCCAGATACCATTGGGAGAGGGGGCTCTGTACTAAAAGGAGATCGGAGCAGAGCAACCTGCATGCCAAGGTCACAGAGAACGCCACGTGCCGGCAGGTGGGAAGATCTAGATACCCAGGCCCGATTCTCAGCTATATTATTTCCCAGCAGCCTCCGTTGCCTTGTCTGTGAAATGGGGCCTGGCCAAAGGGGGGTGTAGCGGAGAGACTCACCATTGGCTCCTCCCCTTGCGTAGGTGTTGGCGGCCGAGGAGAACGTGGACTTCCGCATCCACGTGGAGAACCAGACGCGGGCTCGCGATGATGTGAGCCGGAAGCAGCTGCGCTTGTACCAGCTCTACAGCAGGACCAGTGGGAAGCACATTCAAGTCTTGGGCCGTAGGATCAGTGCCCGTGGCGAGGACGGGGACAAGTATGGTATGTGTCAGACCCTACCTACACGCCTTGCACACGCTCTTGCCAGCCTTGGAGAGTTCCCATTCAAACCCCGGCTCTGTATTGTCCTGGATGCATGGCCTGGGACCTAGTGTTAGCTCTCCTGGGTCTCAGTTTCTCAGTCTATAAAATGGGGGGGGGCATTAGTGAGCCCTTAAGAAGCTCATTAAATAAATGAATAAAAATCACCCCTTCCACGGTGGCTTGGGTGAGAATGCACAAATGTCAGTGTCGGTTCCCTGCACCACCGCTCCCTCCTGCCCAGGTTCAGCTTCTGGGAAGGGTGGAAGCCTCTGGTTCTGCTCTCTGGATGCTCTAGTGGGGAAGTCATCTTCATGAGTGCTTCTGGAGTGTGTATCTGTGTGTATGCAAATGTGCATGTGTGTATTCAGCTTGACCTTGTACACCCATAAGACATGGGTACTCACAACAACGTGGGTCATGGGCCCTGTGACCTTCTCTTGGTCCCTACACAGTTCAGTTCTCCTGGGGGAGGGGCTGCTGAGGAGCACTTGCAGCCTTCCTCTGCTGCAGAAGTCAGAAGAGGAACACTGGAACTTTTTTTCTCTTCCCTAGCCCCCAGCACATGAAATGGAGCAGACATAACTTCACCTCCTTAGCACTCTGAAGAGGATTCAGCCAAGACAGATGCTGGGCAAATATTAAACATGCAGATATTTTATTTGAAGTTGCTAGACAGGGTTTGGCGGTAGTAGTGCATGCCTTTAATCCCAACACTTGGAAGGCAGAGGCGGGCGAATCTCTGAGTTTGAGGCCAGCCTGGTCTACAGAGTGAGTTTTATGACAGCCAGGGCTACACAGAGAAACCCTGTCCCAGGGAGAAAAGAAACAAAACAAAACCCAAAAACAACTTCTTTAAAATTGCTAGACAGAAAGACCTGGGACTGCCAGGAGGCTTCCTGGTCCTTACCCATGTCTGGGATGCAAGTCCCCAGCCTTCTGTCTCCTGGGGCCCAGGTCCTAGAGGTAGTGGCTGGGGGTGGGGTCCTGCACGTGTGCCGAGCCTGCCAGCTTCGCCTTTCTGGGATGGTGCCCTATCGGCCCCTGCCCGTTGCCATCAGGACATGACAACAAGACGAATAATTTCTTGGACCTTTTATCTTGGACACCATTTATTTTCCCACAGCCCCAGGGCAGTACTGACCTCATGGTACGGCCCTGAGTGAGGCAGCTGCACCATACTGGGGGCTGGGCCAGGCTGGGCAGCATGGGCTGGTCCCGGGCCCCAGCACCTCCAGGCCAGCTGCCTCCTCGGCTTCCAGCACAGTCATTCTTCATGGCTCCTCTCCTTTTCTCCTCTTCCTGTTTCATGCCCCTTCCCTCTTTGTTTTGCTCCATCCCTGTTCCTCACTGTCCTTCCTTGCTCTGACCACAGCTTCCCTCCTTGCAGGTTTCAGGCCTTCTGGTTCCTGTGGGGGGCACCCCCAGATGCTAGGCCGTGCAGGGCAGACCCAGGTGGTAGTTTTCCCTGGGATCCTCTGCCCAGTGCTGCCAGGGAAGGGGCAGCTGGCTGGCCAAGCAGGAGGAGGTGCCCTCCTGGGGTGTCCCCGGAGCTCACTCTGGCCCCTCCAGGCTGGAGAATACAAGGGGAGGGGGGTCAGACCCTGGTTGAGCCATCTGTCCACACCCTGGGAAGGGAGGCAGGGACTGGGGAGGGAGAGGAGCCCAAAATGGCCCACACTCTCTGCAGAGGCTGGCCCGCTAGCCAGTTCAATTGGGCCACTCTGTGACCTCCACCAAGCACTTTGCCTTCTCTGTCCCCATTTCTTATTTGTACAGTGTCGTTAACATGCACGTGGCTCTGAGGGAGGGATCTAGTCAAAATGTCCTCAGTGATCCGTGGGTCGGGGGTGTGCTCTGAGTCCGCCTCCACTCTGACCAGCACCCAAGTGGTTCTGACAGAAGCCCACTTTGATTCTAGAACTGGCCTGGCTTGCCACTCTTCTCAGCCTTCATCCTCTCTCTCAAGGAACATGTTTGCATGATCGTCCAGCCCCCCCAACACCCAGGGCAACGTGGGGCCTTGCGGGCTGTCGCTGTTCCATTTGAATGTCCCATTAGAAACGCAGATGAGGCTGGGAGACCCCATCTGTGAGCCCTGGGAGAGGAAGTGAGACAATGGAGCCCACGGAGGCTTCCAATCTAGATGATCAATACAAATATTATTGGGAGGGTGATTTATGTGACCACGCAGGGCAGGAGGATGGGCCGCCTCTCTGCATCAGAGAGCTGCCTTGCTGGGGGAGGGGCAGCGGGGTGCAGGGCACTTCAGAACCTGCTCTGTCTTCTCAGGGCTGGGTCTGGGACCACCAGAGTCTTGTGATATCCACTTGGCTTCCCGGCCTTGTGTCGTCTGCTGGACCGGAAGTTCACAGCAGATGTCAAGTGGACACCTAGAATCCTCAGCTTCGGGTCTGTTGTCCAAGGCCTAGCCTCTGTGCTGGGTACAGAGGTCTGTGGACCCTCAGATCTTGCTGCTTCTCCATTCTAGTACTTTCTGGAAGGTGGTTTGAGTCAAGAACAAGGGTCTTTTGGACCAGCCGTGGCTGAGGCTGCAGGCTTCTGTTTTTCTTGTCTCCTAGTCTCTGAGTCTGACCCCACGGTCCATTTTCGGTCCACCAGTCCAAAGTGCCACTCTATCGCTTAAAGACTCATGCCACTTAGAATATAAGTGCTTGGGTCAACCAGGGTCCTGGGATGGTTCTGCTCATGAGACACTCCCTTCCCCCCACAGCCTCAGGCTGTATTACCTCTCTTGTGTACTGCGATACAGCAGGCATGGTGCCTTGGTCAGGCCAAGCACATTTCGTGTAAACACCTAAGATGCTCTCTATCGACACATCCCTGAGACCTGCCCTTCACTTCCCTGTCCTCTTATCAGCGTCTCACCTCTGCCCTTCTGCTGCTGTGCTTTTCTCTCACGGTCTGGCATCCTGTTCTCTGCTTCCCCACTCTGTCTCTTGGGAGATGCCAGGCTTCTGGGACTGTGCACTGTCTCATCCCCAGGCCTCAGAGCCAGCCACAGAGAGGTGATCAGCATTGCCTGAATGCAGGAACACATGCAGCGTACATCTAAGACCGGGGACAAGGTGGTCAACACGGGACATCGGGGCAAAAACCTCCTTCCAAGCTCAGGAGAAACCTGGCCCGGTGCTCAGGCAGACCCTTCTCCCTTCCTCCCATCTGTTTTTGCCTTGAGAATACAAATATGAACAGACATGACTTCCTCTAGAAACTCTCTCATCTAGCATGGGATCTTTGCCTCTCAGCTTAAGCCTCCCACCCTCTGGCCTTGTCCCCAGGGAGCAGCGGCCACCCACGCCTTGTGGATCCCATGTGGGAAGGGCTGTGTTAGCACTACAGCAGGATCCAATATAGTTTCCGATCAATCCAATTGATTTTCTTTTCTTCCCCTCTTCCTTTCTGGTGAGTGTGTGTGGCCTGCAGACCTCCTCAGGGACTTGCAGAGAAAGGAACTCTGGGCACCTGAGCATGTGTGTATAACAATAACAGGGTAAGGGATCCAGACTACAGCCCCACCTCCCCCTCCATCCCCCCCCACTCACCTTCAGGGGAAAGGGAGAGCTGACTGCTGACCTCTTGGTGCTTTTGGTGGCAACAACCTTTCTTCGTGGGAGGATATTGTCTGGGGAGGCCAAAAACTCTTGATGTGGGAATGTGTCAGCCAGTCCCTTATGCACATGGGTCTGCCCAGCCTCTCCCCAGTGCGTGTGTGTGTGTGTGTGTGTGTGTGTGTGTGTGTGTACACGCGCACACCCACAGCAGGAGAGGGTTGGGAGCAACAGGTCCTGGGGCTTTCCCTGGGTACAGGGAGCTCTAACCCGTCCTGGCTTTGTTCTCTGAATTGCCTCTCACTGAAGCAGGTTCCCAGCTCTCTCTGACTCCATTGCCTCTGTATTCCCTTACCATTCCCCGCCCTTCAAACCCACAGTCTGAAAGCGGAGGCCCCGAGTTGCTTTTGGGAAGGCCAGCTGGGGACCTACGCTTCAGTCTATCTATTCCTCAGGGCCTTTCTTGCCCTTTCTGGTCCACACTGTGCGCCCAGGCTCTGTCCATGCACAATGCAGCTCAGGTCCAATCCCTGCCTGTTGCAGTGAACTCTGGAGCTGCAGTCTGTCTTCATGTTTCCACCTTACAGTGTGTCTCTGGGCAAGCGACTCAGCCGCTCTGCTGGCTGCAGGGCCTCAGACTCCCCATGTGTAAACTGCCATCATGGCCCCTGCCTCACAGGGCTGTGAGCCAGTAAGACATTCCATGCTCGGACCCCCAACTCACACATGGGATACACATTACAGGTAGTGGCTGTTGTTATCAGTCTCTCTTTTTTGAGTTCAGGCGGGTCTTGAACTTATGATCTTCCTGCCTCAGCCTTCCAGTCTGGTGTCATGTTTATTTGTCTCCAGGCATATCAGAGAAGAGGAGTTGGGAAAAAGACAATGTAAAGCTTTAAGGAAGGAGTTTCCATGACCCTTCACCCCGCCTTCTTGGAGGGTTTGGGGAGCCCTCCTTTTCTGTCTGTGACGGGAGTCTAGCCCTCCATGCTCCCATGGGCTTTCCCATCCCCCATGTTGACTCCAGGTGTCCTCTTCAGGGTGACCTGGGGACTCTTCCCATTTCAAGGTTATCAGGAAGTAAAGCTAGGAAGAGGATGAATCCCCCCTGTATTCTGTCCCAGGAAAGCAAGGCCAGAGTGAGGAACCCAGCTGCCCCAGCAGGGCTTACTCACCTGGGCAAAAGTCCAAGTGGGGCAAGGTGGAGTGAACAGGTTAAGACCAAGACTTTGGGGCCAGCCTGCCCGGGTTTGATTTAGCCTCATCATCCATGCTGTTGGAACCCAGTTTCTATACCTGTGAGATGGGGACAGTGGCAGCTGTGCTGACTCAGAGGATGGATGTCTGCAAGGGTTGAATGTAGTGGCCCTGGCCCGGAACATCAGGAGCCTGACAGAGTGTGACTATCTTTTCCTAAAGGGGCCGAAAAGGAGGTGGCCTCAGGGTCTCCTGTTCCCGACCCAAGTACTTCTTTTGTTGCAGGGATTTTTCTTTGTCACTGTGGCTGGGGCTGTGTGGGTCAGAGTCTAGAGTTCTGACAAGGCCTGGACAGTGTAAGGAGTCCCAGAGACTGGAGTGATGAAGGACATTGAATCAGAGGCTAATTAGACTTGTCATCACCAGCTCTGCGCTCTGTAACGTGTCGCCTCACCACCCTGCGTCTTCCCTTAGCTCTTGAATCATGTTAGTCACTGCCGACATCACAAGGCTGTCCATGCACTTGCTGTCATTTAATTAGTGGCCACTTACTGGGAGCCAGGCATGGGCTGGGGTGCTACAAAAAAAGCCTTGTGATTAAGGAGAGCTGTCCTTACCTGCGTGGGCTTACCTGCTGGTGAGGAAGGACGCACAGTGAAAACGGTGGCAAATTGTGTTAACTTGCTATTATTATTATTATTATTATTTGGTTTTGGTTTTTTTAATTTTCTTTTGAGACAGGGTTTGTCACAGAGATCCTCCTGCCTCTGCCTCCCTGGTGTGGGATTAAAGGTGTGGGCCACCATGGCCTGGCAACTTGCTATTATTGTAACAAAATATCTGAGGTGGTCAAGTTAAGAAGAAGTAAGGTTTGGAGGCTCAGTCCATGATTGGTTAGCCCCTTGTTTCTGGGCCTGTGGCAAGTCAGAATGTTGGGGCTTGAATGTGTAGGAGAGGAAGCTTGTCTCCTGATGACTGGGAAGTAGACAGAGAGACAGCAGAAAGAGAGGCAAGAAGGGGCGTGTTACCTAACATCCTCCCCTGGACCTCACATCTGAAAGGGCTAGTAATGCCAGAGCCGGCAACTAAACCTTCCACACATGGGCCTTGGGGGGACATTTAAGATTGAAACAATATCAACAGGCAGTTTTAGAGGGCTGGAATAGTGGACTGTAGAGATGGCTCAGCTGTTAAGAGCATGGGCTGCTCTTCCAGGTATGGTGCTGGAGAAGTAGTTGAGAGATACATCCTGATCTGAAGGGTAGGAAAGAGAGGCAGAGAGTCTCTGAGAGACTGGGCCTGGCATGGGCTTTTGAAACCTCAAAGCCTACCCACAGTGACACACCTCCTCCAACCAGGCCACACACTCTCTCTGTGTCCTTCTAATCCTTTCAGATAGCACCACTCCCCGGAGACTGATCATTCAAATGTAGGCTCCTTTCAGATAGCACCACTCCCCGGAGACTGATCATTCAAATGTAGGCGCCTGTGGGGGTCATTATTAGTCAAACCATAGCATCTCTGAGGAGATGATGTTTGGCCATCTGGGGGATAAGACTCAACTGTGGGAAGGCTTGGGCAAAGCAGCCTCCAGGTAGAAGGGTAGCAAGCACAAAGGGCCTGCAGCGGGAGCCAGGTGTGTCCGAGAGATAGCAAGGGAGCCAATGTGCTTGGGAGGGCTGGAAGGAGGGACAGCAGGGTCCAGATGATGTGGGTCCTACTGGCGAGCTTGGGTTTTCTCTAAGTTGTTTGAGGATTCTGGGAGGTTTTTCAACAGGGAAGAGATATAATTGTTGTGAGTGTGTGTGTGTGTGTGTGTGTGTGTGTGTGTGTGTAGACAGGGGTCAACTTCGTGTCTTCCTTCAATTGCTCTCTATCTTTAATTTTGAGAAACAGTTTCTTAACTGAGCCTGGAGGTCACTGATTGACTAGACAGTCTGGCCTGTGACCTTTGTGAGTCTCCCCAGTTCTGCTTCCCCATCAGGAGGGTTTGTAGATGTTCACCACCATGCCTAGCTTTTACGTGGGTTGCCAGGGATCCAAATTCAGGTCCTCATGCTACGCGGCAGGTCCTTTACCGACAGAAGCACCTTCTCAGCCTCATCGATCTTTTTGAAGGACATTTTCAGCTGACGTGTGGAGGGAAGACCAGTGAGGGCCAGAGTGGCCTAGGAAGGTGGCTGTTGAGCTGTACAGGCTGGCGGGGGAGGGGTGGCAAGACAATGTCATTCCCCCAGGCCAGCTGCAGGCCCTGTCCATGGAACTGAGCCAGAGTGAGGGGCCTGCTCCTCAGAGCTGCATCTTTGGAGCTTGGCTCTCAGAAGCGGGTGGAGGATGAAGAGGACCAGGGAGGCTCTGGAGCAGATCTAGCTTGGGTGGAGTGTCTGTTCCTCTTTCTCTCCTGCCGCTGCCGCTGCTGCCGCTGCTGCTGCTGGTCTATTACTCCCCAAAGACTTTACATAATTCTGGCCTGACTTCCGCCTCATTATGTCATTCTCTTGAGTGGAGTCTAGGTCACTCTACTGCATGCTGTGATCAGGGTGGGTAGCTCAGACCCTGCCCGGGCTGAATGGGGGTGGTCTGGCCTCTGGAGGGCGGAGTTGAACTGCAGCCCTAACCTCTCTGCCCCAGACCCTTTGGATGTCTGTACCCACCCCCAGGATGCGGTGGGATAGGGTGGGGGATGGCCAGGGTCCTTGTTGCTGAGAGGTGGGGCAATCTTAGGAGTGGCTTTCGGAGCCAGCCAACCCTGCAGTTAGTCCTCCTGCTGGGCTGTCGCTGGGCACCTCACTTTCCCTGAGCAATGAGGACTAGGACGGCTTACTTCATGTGGATGTGGGGAAGCAGATCTTGTCCATAGAGGACATATGGGGGCTGAACAGTGTCCTGAGCCCTGCCCCCATTCTTCCTCCATTAATGACAATCTCCCTCCTCCCAGCAGCGTCTGCTCTTCTCCTGGATTTGACTCCAGGGTTCCAGAAAGAACTAGAATGGGGCCTTGAACCAGGGAGGAAACTGAGGCTCAGACAGGGGTGTGGTGATCTATCTGCTTAGGATTCAGTGCGGATGGCAACAGACCCGCGGGTGTTTTCGGATGCCCTGTCTCGTGTGGGATGCCTGTCTGTGCCGGGGGAAGACTGAGCATGTTCAGGGCAGGGGCAGGGCCTCAGGAAGCAGGCTCCCTTCCACGCTCAGGAAACGTGGGCTTGGCCTCTGGGCGCCCTTTTCTTCCAGGAAAAGTTCAACTTCGCGGCTTTTAGGTTAGTGAGCTTCCCCTCTGGACCTCTAGAACAGGGCTACATGCTACAGGCCTCCCGGGCCCTGCTGAGGGGTCAGTGCAATTCTCCCCAGTTCACTGGTAAAGACCCTGTGGCCCAGGGCCACACAGAAGTCAAGCAGAGCCGTGTGTGTGTGTGTGTGTGTGTGTGTGTGTGTGTGTGTGTATCAAGTCCATATTTAGGCATACCAGACCCTTGCCTTCTCCATATACATGCAGCCCCCATCGAAGCTTCTAGAACTTTCTCACTTTGGGAGGACTGAGATTTGCCAGGAGACGGGAGAAGGCTGGGGAGCTACTGTGACTTTCCCTCTGGGACTCCAGTGAGTGGAGAAGGGGAACGAGGGCAAGCAGGGTACATCAAGGCCTCGTTCATATTCCTACCTCAGTGTTTACTGGGGGTGGGGGAAGGCGGAAAGAAGAATGTGCCCCACCTTGCTCCCAGAATTACAAAATTCTTGTTAGGTCTTTAAATTTTATGTAAATTCTTTTTTTAAGGTGGGAATCATATTTTAATTAGAAGTGGTGTCAAAGGAGGGCTAGATTAATTATAGAAACCCTACGTTCCAGGTGGTTTCAATTTTCACAGCAGGGCACTAGGGCCTATATTTGTAAATGTTTTTTATTAAAATCATACCTAGTGTATTTTAGGGGCACCGAGGTACACTCCTTGTGGCTCCATAGATACCGTACTCAGGAATTTGGGGCTATGATTATGGAGAAGCGAGTCCCTTGTCACTGAAATGAAACTTTTGTAGCTGAGGGAGGGGCAGGTGCTGGAAGGGAAGGGTCACAGCCAAAGAAAACAGCCGTGGGGGAGGGGAGTGGTGAAGGAGATTAGGTCATGGGGGTTCAAGACCAGGGACGAGTGAGAGCTCACCCCAAGTCACACTGAATCCTACAGGGGGTAATGTGGACTGGCTAAAGGAACATCACTGGTGCCTTGGTCTGCCAGGGGTTTAGGGGAGCAGTGTGGACCCCTCCATTCTGATGCTGAGGCATGGGTGGGCTCTGGTCCTGGGGGTGGGAGAATTGGGTCCTGACCAGACTTCTATGCTCTTGAAAGTAGTTACCCAGCAGTTTTGATGGCCTCAGTCAGCGGAAGGGAGATTCTGAACATAGACTCTTTACCAGGGGTGTGGCACCTTCACCTCCGTGTCTTCCTGTGTCAAGTGGCCAGGTCAAAGGTGCCAAAACTGCATTAGTAGGGAGCCAGATGTTTGCCCTTGGGGGAAAGGACATCTGGCCTGACTTTTGAATGAAACAGCATGAGGTCCCAAAGGCTCCCCCCCCCCCCGTGTGTGTGTGTGTGTGTGTGTGTGTGTGTGTGTGTGTGTGTTCCCTTGGTTACTTCTCTGGGTATTCTGTGTGACTATTGGTCCCACTTTCGAGAGTGGTGTAACACCCGATTTTGTGTTACATCCTCGGTACAGTTCAAGCAAGGGCCTGGAGATTGAAAGAACACACACACAGAGACCAGGTTCATTCAAAGGCGATCAGCCGAATGCCCGTTTATTTAGAATTGGGGGAGTCCTTATCTACCTAACTGCTGCACAAGGATCCAGGGACCTACAGAGTGGAATTGAGGGGCTCGTAGGTGTATGAGGGGGACAGGTCACAGACAAAGTTCTCTCAGACTGCATCATAGGGGACGTGGCAGCAGATTCCCCCTCCCCCCAATCCCAGAGTCAGGGTGTTCTCACGGGACCAACCAGAATCCTCTATGTTTGACTTTGGGAAATTGAGGGACCAGGGGGAAGGTCAAGGAGCGTGTTGCTGGGTCTTTAGATTATACCATTGCCTCTGGTTCAAAAGTTTGTCTTATTCTCCTTCTGCCTTTCGAAGCCCAGCTCCTAGTGGAGACAGATACCTTCGGGAGTCAAGTCCGGATCAAGGGCAAGGAGACTGAGTTCTACCTGTGCATGAACCGAAAAGGCAAGCTCGTGGGGAAGGTGAGTAATGAAACCCTGGGTGCTTGGGGCTCCATTCAGCCAGCTCTGGAGACGGGGCAAAGCACAGCCATGGTCCTGTTAACCCTACCTGGAATGCAGGTCTGGGGTATATACGGATGAGAGAGATCAGCACCCAACGGCATCTCTTCCCGTGGCCGTGGGTTTTGTTTTGGTGCCTGCAGCAGTCAGGTTGGGATATTTATGGCTGCCTCTTGGTGCCACGAGCCCTAGAATCTGCTGGAAAAGGATGCGGAGTTCTGGTTTGTTCTATAGGGAGGAACCCTTGGGGCAGCCAGCTCTTGTGCTCCTGGTGTCTGGGAACGGAGAACCTGCAGCCCATGGGCTGTGCCTGCAGGGGTCATCTCAACAATCCTCAGGGGTTGGCAGCAGCAGAAGTCTCCGGAAGCAGTCACTCCTCGGAGCTGGGGCTCTCTGTTCTTTCAGTTCAAGAAGACTTTATTACTTTGGAACAGGCCAGAGGACCGCAAGTGTTGAATTAGCGTGCATGCGTGCGGGACGTGTGCTCCCACTTGCTGGATTTGGACGCTTCTGGAAGGCTACCCTTCATCTTTCCGCTTTCCCTTCACACACTGCTTTGCGAGGGTCCTGGGCTTGTTTCTTCCAGAGGCTCAAGAGGAAGATGGCACCCACGGTAGCTCTTTAGTGAAGTCACCTGTCTGTTCTCTGCTCTCTTCAGGGTCTTCCCCTGCTTCTAAGCTGAACTGAGGGTGAAGTCTGTCTGGACTGGTGTCATGGAAGGTGGGCCTCTGCTTAGGAACAAGGCCCTGGGGGAAATTGGTTCCATGATACCTTGTCAGAGTAAGGGGAGAATGATCAGTCTTGTTGAAGTAATATTTGATTTCTTGAGCCTTTAGTTCTTCTTCCCTCTGCCCCCTTATCCCTGGGTCGAGGACCAAGGTTGACACACGGATAATGACAACTTCCTTTAGATTGAACACCTGCTGTCTCCCAGGCATCGGGCAAAAAATACTTGCAGATAATTTTGGCAGGTTGGCACCACTGCCATTCCCATTTCACAGATGGGAAAGCTGAGGGCTGTCTACATCCCTGGGCACTTGTCCCAAGTCCCATACTAGCCCTAGGCGGGATTCAAAGCTGGGTTGGAAAGGGAAAGATTCCAGCCACACACCCATACCAACCAAACTGCAAAATAATAGTAATCCAAAGAGCGTTGGGATGCCGAGGAGTGGTTTCAATTAGTGATTCACTTTCCGCCGTCGCAGGCCGGCAGGCGAGGGGGTCCCTCAGCAGCTGGGGCGTCGGACAGGGGCGGGTGCCGGGTCCCCTGGCCCAGCCTGTCGCGTCTTGGCCGGCAGTTTCCTGCGGCGGCGGCCCAGCCCCGCGTCAGGCGCTTTGTTCTGCTGCCCGCCTGGGCCTCCTCCCAGACCAACCTGCTTTGGGTTTGAGCCTCGGTTTTCCCCTCTGTGCCCAGTGCCTGCGCAGCCCGGTGCCGCCTCCCCGCCTGCCTTCATTCTTCCCGGCACCCTGACCCCCAGGAGTGCCATCATGGGGTCAAGGAGAAGCCCTGCAGCCTGCCTCCTGCCGGCTGGCCGCTGAGTCACCGCTTCCACAGGAGCCGGTTCCGATTTCCTGCCCCCTTGCCCTCACTCCCGACATTAATATTGGTGAGGGTTCAGCTGGCTCAAGGCACAACAGTGAAGCCGGCTGGGTCTCCTTGACTCCACCTCTGCGCCCTCGTAGCCAAACTGCATCCACCACCCTTTTGGTCCCAGGGGTTGGGTGCCCCCCCCTTCCCCGGACCTGTGCTGGGTGGGGTGGGAATCCCGCTTTTGGTAGGCTGTCTGTGGCATACTCCCTGCTCACTCAGACCCCGTCCTGGAGGGGAAAGTCCCCTCTTTAATGACTGGGTGTGTCTCCCTCCTCCTCACAGTCTCAGCGCTCTCCAGATATTGCTGCCCCAACCTTTATTGCCTTGCTTGGGAAACTTCAGGCCCCAGCCGAACTTCCCCTCCTCCGCTAGACCAGCTTAGGGCTCAGCTGAGCTTCTCCATATTCCTGGAAACCTCTGCCCCAGGCTCTCTGAACTGTTCACACCCATTCCTGGACGCGGATTTAGGGCTCCCTATGTGAGCCTTCCCAGCGCTATCTCCTTGCTTCATGGACCTGGCTCTTTTTCCTGGCTCACCTTCTGGGTCTCTGTTTTTCCCTGCCCCCCCCCCCCCCCCCCCCCCCCCCCCCCCCCCCCCCCCCCCCCCCGTTAGCTCACTGTCCTCCCACAGCTGTCTCTGCCCCCACTTGTTCACCTTGTCCTCCGGTCTGCGTGGAGCACATGCAGTGCCTGAGGGGCACAGGCACAACACAGAAGCAGGAATTTGCCTCTCGCTTTCTGAGATCACTCAGCCACCTGGAAGAATGATGCCCACCAGGTCAGGGAGCCTGGTGCCCTGACCCACTATGTTCTGGCCCACTGATCCTTGGATCCTCGTCTGTAAGGGGGACTCATGCAGTCATTTAAGCAGGCAGTGCCCGAGTGTTAGTCTCTTCTTCCTTCTCCTTTCAAAGACAGGTTTATTTTATTTTTTTTTTTTTGAGACGTGGTCTCTTCCCTCATGGGCTGTTCTGGAACTCTGGAATTCCCTGTGTAACAAAGGCTGACCACGGACTTCTGATCCCCCTTGCCTCTACCTCCTGAGTGCAGAGATTGGAAGCATGCATAACTCCCCCCTGATTCATGTGGAGCTGAGCATGCACCCCGAGTTCTGTGCGTGTCAGGCAGGCACTATATGGACGGAACTACACCCCCAGCCCGAAGCGAGGCCTTGGCATCACTTTGACACCCATGGGACCTCTGGCCTCTGCTGCCTTGGAGTGCCTTTAGCAGGATGTTTTCCCCCTTCCTGTGGCTTATGGGAACCAGCCTTGCGCATCTGGCCAGAGCAGGGTCATGCGCTGAGCCCTGAGAACAACTGTTTTAGATGCACTAGCATTGGCTGTAGTCATTCCCTCTATTTGTCTAGGAGCCTGCACGCTCTGGTAGCCTGCTCCTGGCCACCTCTCCGAGCCTACCCACTGGGCCAGAAGGTAGCATAGTCCAGAAAGAATTGCCCAGCATCTCCTTTCATGACCAATCAGGACTCCCTCGTCTGCCCCCACCCCGCCTGTCCTTTTGGGAGTAAGATCTCAGAGTCTTTCAGGGCAGGGGATTAAGGTCACTTTGGTTCAAAGTCACTGAAAAACTGTTTCCGCAGAAAGGGATCTCCCTCCCCGCCCCCACCCCCGCCACCCCAGTAAATCTAAAATCTCTGTAGTGTTAGGTGAGGTGTGATTGCGTGATGTCATCAGGATTCAGGTCACATAGAAGGACTGTGACAGTGGAAGTGACGTATGGTCATAGAAGGGGTCAGAAACAGAGGCAATGGTCAAACTCAGGTGTAGCCTGCTGTCAGCCTCTGGGCCTTTCTGGCTGAGCCCATGGTGGAGAACCTAGGCTCCTCATTGGTTCCTTCTCGTTCCCAAGACCCCTCTGTGCCTGTGGTGTTGACCAGTCCAGAGCCCAGCTTCCCAGCCCTCTGAACATAGTGAACATGTACTGAGCATACATGCCTGCTCTGTGCTAGACTATTGCACCCCAACATTTTTCTTCGTGCCCATGTTTTACTATGTATCCAATGCAGCTCCATGGGAGGTGAGGAGTTTTGGTGGCCATCACCCGCTCTGCCTCTTCTCTTCTCCCCCATGGACTTCTCCAAGACTAGACAAGTACGCCAGGGGCCATTTTCCAGCGCCATGACCTTGGGCAAGCCCCTTTGCCTCTTTTAGCTGTTTTCCTTTCTCTAGGCAGAGTCAGTCTCAATGACTTAAGAGGGTGAAATGACATAATGGATGTGGGAATGTCTGGCCTGTGGTCAGCGATCAATACATACTGAATGAATGAGTAGGGACAGCAAGTGGGCCAGGAGAACTCTCAAGCCCTCAGCTTGCCCTGTCTCCTTGACTCTCCTCGAGAGTCCTTCTGGAAGGACATCTGAGAGTCACTACAAGGGGTTCGAAAGTAGATTCTCTTTCAGGCCCTTTCATGTGATATCCACTCACCCCAAGGCTCTCTTTTGTTTGACTATAAACCCCATCTTGGCCTAAGGACTGTGCTCAGCTCCTAGTCAGAAGCAATCCTGGTCTCAGGGAGCTCTTGGACTAAGGAGGAGGCAGGTGGATGCAGAGTACTCCATTGGTGGGTACCCAGGGACTTCCAAAGATGGAGCGTGTGAGCTAGTAGGATTCTAAGTGCAGATGCTTAGTACACGTCTAAATTTACTTCAGAGGACTGGGAGGCTGGGCTCTGGGCTGCTTCCAACACCACAGGGCACAGAGGGGCTCTTGGGAACCAGTGGTGGAGCCATGGATGAGTAGATTCTCCGCTATGGACTTGCAAGAAAGGCTAAGAGGCTAACGGTAGGCTGCACCTGAGTTTGACCATTGCCTCTTTAGGGAAGCAAAGGCATTGCCTGGAGAGTGAAACAGCAATCAGGGGATGCTTCCCAGAGGAGGCAATTACAGAGCTGGGCTTTAAAATACAGAAACAGGACGGTGTTGTCTAGGTGTTGTTCTGGTTGCTGTAACTTTGGTGAAGGTCATGTAGAGAGTTGGATGAGGGGCTTCTAGACCTTTCCATGAGAGACCTAGAGCCAAGAGATCACTGGCCTCACTGCCTTACACATGTTTGTCTGCCCCCCCTTTACTGTCTTACTATCTTACCCAGGCTGTCCTGGGTATCACGTGCGTCTTGAGCCTCCCCACTGTCTGTTCTGAAGCCGGCTTGGAAGCAGCATTTCCCAGAGTATCTCTACCCAGCGTTTCTGCAGAGTTCAGCACTCTGTCTGCAGGGACTAGGCTTGCCTTCCTCTCAAAGGTGAATGTCCCTGGAAGCTTCGGCCAGTTTTCCACTTCAAACAAAAGGCTGGAACCCGCACCTCAGTCTCCACACACAGCCAGACCGCTGGGCTTCCAACTTGGCTGAGCGGCCGTCCGGAACGAGGAGTGGGCCCGGCCTAAATTTGGAGATGTTAGCTGGAAACTTGTGCTGCTAGGTAAGCCCGTCCAAGTTTGCATTTCCCACTCTCTCCCGTCGAGCGGTGGCTGCTCCAGACGGGGCCGCAAGGTCTTTTGTTCAGAGTGATCCCAGCAGAGCCACCTGCCCTTCAGGAACGACCTGGAGAGTCCCCTTGTGTGTCAAACTCATTTACCCATGTCCTTCCTCCCAGAATGTCATTGCACTCTTTTGTCTGGTAAGGAATCTGAGGTTTGGAGGAAGAACTTGGCCACCCTGAGGTCACAGGATGTGCTAGGGTTCTTTTGGCTTTTGGCTCCAAAGTCAGTGCTCTTTGCCCCGCCTATCTGGTCTCTCCAGATTTAGAGACCCCAGGGCCCCCTCACGCAGCCTGTGGAGTCTGGCCACGCTACTGTCTTATTTTTGGATGGTATCTAGCTTGCTTCATACCAAGTAGTAAAGTGCGCCGCATCCCACATCGAGTGTGGTTTGTGTTGTACTGTGTCACGGAAGGGCTGACCGGCCGACTCAACGTCAGATTTTGTGCAGATCTGCCAGGACCCATTTCTCCTACAAATGATAGACTAAAACATCAGCTGAGTTAAAGGAAATGAGACATTGTTGGCCCACATGCTAGTGAGGTAATGTGACCTGCAGAAGCAGCTGGGTCCAGAGCCTGAATGTAGTGACCAGGGCTCTGTGGTTTCTTCATTCTCCCACTTGGCCATGTTTCCTCGGGGCTGGCATCGCTGCCCAGCAGGATTTCCGTTTTATGTTGGTAAAATGGCTACCCTCATTTCAGCCTTACAAATACCTCAAGTTTAAACCCATCTTTTTTTGGGGGGTGGCGTGGGGGCTTGGCAGTTGAACCCACACAGTACTCTGATTGGTGGGGCAGGGTCACGTGTCAATGGGGGCTACGATTTGATTGGTTAGATCTAGGTCTGTTGCTCAAGTAGGGATGATACGGAGCCTACATATATGAGGAAGGAGAGGACTATGGTGTGGGCTTCTGCAAGACAGTGGGACTCAGCTCCCTGGGCGGAAGACCTAGGAAGATGTGAGGGTCTGTAACATAAGTACATTTGCATATAAGGAAGTGGAGATGAGGCCTTTGTGCTGCGCTGTCCCAGCCCCAGGCCACCCTAGAGCAGCCAACTCCTTCCTTCCTTTCTTCCTTCCTTTTTTCGTTTCTTTCTTTTTCTCTCTCTCCCTTTCCGTCCCTCACTCCTTCCTTTTCTTTTCTTTTTTTTGTTTGTTTGCTTTGTTTTTTCAAGACAGTCTCTGTGAAACAGTCCTGGCTGTCCTGGAACTCACTCTGTAGACCAGGCTGGCCTCGAACTCATAGGGATCCACCCACCAGCCCGCCTCTGCCTTCCAAGTGCTGGGATTAAAGACACACACTCCCCTGCTGCCTCCACTTTCTTTTCTCTTTGTTTTCTCCTCCAGGCAAAGGCTTCCTGCTGGGCTTTAGTCCCAGCTCCCCAATCTTCTCCTAGGCCCATCCCTAGAATGCTTGTGAAGCCTAGTTTTAAGCAGAGGCCTTCTTGGTATCTGATCACCTACCATGTTCACAAGGCATGTGTGCTCACGCCTGTGTTCAACCCCTTCCCTTGAGGCTACACTTGCTGGTTCTGTGAGGCTGGGAGCTGAGTGAAGCCCCTCTGAATATGGGGGGCTAGAGGTGCAATGGACCCCCATACTCACTACCATCACTGCGGTTGTGTGTAATGTCTATTGTAGCACACTTACCAGGGAGCCTTGACTCTCCTTTCTTTAACGCTTCTCCTCTCTCTCTCCTGCAGCCTGATGGTACCAGCAAGGAGTGTGTGTTCATTGAGAAGGTTCTGGAAAACAACTACACAGCCCTGATGTCAGCCAAGTACTCAGGCTGGTACGTGGGCTTCACCAAGAAGGGGAGGCCTCGCAAGGGTCCCAAGACCCGGGAGAACCAGCAAGACGTGCACTTCATGAAGCGTTACCCCAAGGGACAGGCCGAACTGCAGAAGCCCTTCAAGTATACCACCGTCACCAAGCGTTCCCGGCGGATCCGCCCTACTCACCCCGGCTAGGTCCGGCCACACTCATCCCTAGAGAACTACATCAGAGGAATATTTTTACACGAAAAATAAGGAAGAATCTCTATTTTTGTACATTGTGTTTAAAAAAGAAGACAAAAACTGAACCTAAAGTCTTGGGGGGGCCGGGGCGATAGGATTCTACCATTGACCTGAACCCCATGACAAAGGACTCACAAAAGGGGACTGCTGTCAACCCACAGGTGCTTGCCTCTCTCTAGGGCGTGACAACTCAAAACTCATCCCCAGAGGAGGACTTGAATGAGAAAACTGACGCAGCGAGAAACCAAAGTCCTTTTCCCCAAAGGTTCTGAAAGCAAAAAAAAAAAAAAAAAAAAAAAAAAAAAAAAAAAAGAAAGGAAAAAAAAAGAAAAAGAAAAGTAGTGCCCCTCTCTCACCTCAGCCCCCCTACCTGCCCCTCTCCCGGCCCTAGACTCCAACAAGAATCGCTCTCTGGTTTGCAGTCATTTATTTATTGTCCACTGCAAGCTGTCCCGCGACACCGCGCAGGGAAGGCGCCCCTGAGAATTCTCCGCGCCTCGACCTTCCGACGACAGACGCCTCGTCCAATCATGGTGGCCTGCCTTGCCCGCAGTTCTGGAGGATGCTGCTATGGACCTTCCGTGACTCACGTGACCTAGTACACCAATGATAAGGGAATATTTTAAAACCAGCTATATTATATATATTATATATATAAGCTATTTATTTCACCTCTCTGTATATTGCAGTTTCATGAACCAAGTATTACTGCCTCAACAATTAAAAACAACCCACAAATTATTTAAAAAAAATCGGTGAGGCGTGTTGTTGTGGTTGGGGGCAAGGCTCCGGCAGGGCAGTCAGTCTCTTTGTGCTGAGGGCTGGGTGGTGAGCATTCGTTCACCACCATGGTTGTGTGCTGGGGACACTATAGTCTAGGCACTGAGCCTGCCACCTCAGGGCAGATGGGAATCTGTTTCAGGTTCAGAGAAATCACTTCTTCAGTGTCCTTGATAGGGGGATCGACTCAGACCTTTGCTCCTAGGTGTTGACACAGCCTCCACTCTAGTCTGGGCCCTGGGGATTTACCCAGCCCCTGGGAAACTTCTCCGTTAGCAATTCAGATTCATGGCTTCATTGATGTGTTTATCCGTTTATCATTGATTAACCACTTTTGCGAAGTGTTGGGAATCCATCAAGGAAGAGTTTATGAATTAATTCCACAGTGTTTGGTCAAGCTCAGGCTGGATTGGAGGTCAGTTCCATCCTTGGAGTTTTTCTCCTGTGCTGTGACTCTAGGGAGCCCTTTTCCTGAGGCTTGGAGTGAGGTGTGTAGCCACGCCTTTTCCCTACTGCTGGAAGGGAACCCTGAGCCTTCCGGTCACCCTCCTCCTTTGGAATTCCTGCAGAGATTGACGAGAGGGGTCCCATGTCTGGCGGGGATTTGGGGAGAGAAGTCTTGTGGTCAGGGAGGGCCTCGGGTGGCTTCTGAAAAGTTGCCCTGAACTCTGGACAGGGCACTATGACATACGCATCATCTTCACCCCCTCCCCAGCTCCTGCCACTTGGTTTTCCCTCCTGCAGGCACAGCCTGTGTCCTTGAAACTCTGGGAGGCCCTCTAGGTGCCCAGTGGGGTGGGGAGTTCTGTGATTGTTCCAATTGTAGATGTTGAACGAGGCTAAGAAGCATAAAACTGCTTGGCTAAGATCACCGAATAAGACAGAGGCAGGACAGGCACCTTCTGATGCCCTCTGCCTCCTTCCACATTTGGCAGGTAGATAGATACTCCCAGGCTCAACAAAACCATGGACTCGCTCGAGGCCTCAGCGAAACCCTTGGTGAGAACCCTAATGTGTGGGGCTATGTACAACACTAGGAAGGTATGTGGGAGGTCACAACTGCTCTAGTGGTAACATCATAGGAAGAAAAAGGGGGAAAAGGGAAGAGGCCTGTAATCCTCTGATCCCTTTCAAGGATGCACCACTGGGGGCCTCCCATAAAGCTCCATCTCTTTCTAGTAATGCTGCCCCGAGGACCAAACTTAACGCACAACTTTTGGGAGACCCTTATTCAAGCCATAGTGCCTCACTGCCTGGTACCTTCTGTCCCCTCCCCTCTACTCATATTCTTTAGAAAAATAACCACAAGGAATGGGTGCCTGGACCCAGGATTCAGTCATCCATCCATTCACTCATGCAGAAAACACACCCTGTTCACTCCTGCTGGCTGCTGCTGTCCCAGGGGCTGGGGACAGCAAGGAGCTGAGCAGTCTCTAGGGATCAGCAAATGGCTCATGGGGAAAGAGTTTGCTGGCACAAGCATGAGGGTCTGAGTTCAAGCGAAAACTCAAATAAAAGCTGGACATGCAGCACTGGGGAGGGGAGCAGAGACAGACTGACTCTAGGGCCCACAGTAGAACCACAAGAGCCAGGTTCAGGGAAGGATACTGTCTCAAAAAGTAAGGTGGTGGCGCATGCCTTTATCCCAGCGCTTGGGAGGCAGAGGCAGGCAGATCTCAGTGAGTTCGAGGCCAGCCTGATCTACAAGGGCTACTTCCAGGACAGGCTCCAAAGCTACAGAGAAACCCTGTCTCAAAAAAACCCAACCAAACAAAACAACAACAACAAAACACACACACACAACAACTCAAAACAACAACAACAACAAAAGTAATGTGGAAAATAACAGGAGAAGACACCTGACACTTCTGGTCTCCTTATGAACACACCTGGGTATGCACCCACACACATACGTCCATGTATAACGCATACACAAGCACACATACACATGCAAGTATGTGTGGGCTATGATGTCAGGTAGTGAGGAAACCATATGGAAAACGAGAAGGTGAGGGGGACCAAGTAGGGCTGCGGTTTCAGAGCAGGCAGAGGGGGCCTCTGGAAGGGATCTGATCAGATCTGAAGGACAAGAAGTTGCATATCCACACCAAGGGAAAGGGAGTTCCTGGCAGGGAGCGGAGTGTGTGAAGGCAGGTGTCCTGTCGTGGAATAAGAAGGCGATAGAGTCGGGATCTGGAGGCAGCCAGACTCCACCTAAAGCTTCTGTTTAGAGTGAGACAAGCAAGGACCTTTAGCTTTACAGAGGAGAATGGCAGATTCCAGCCTGAGGCTGTCCCGGAGTAACCTGGGCTCTCAGAGATTTAGTCTGCCCAGAAATAGCATCCCTGAGATGACTCAGGCCTCTGAGCTTGGCCCCCAGGGTGTATTGCTTCCATATCAGGGTCACTGGACCCGAGGTAGAAGATGCAGCAGATGTGGGCCAGCTTCTTTTGGCTCTAAGCAGCACTTTCTGTGCATTTCCTGAGTTTGGAGAAATACGTGAATGATAAGCATAGTGGGCTGGCGTGAAGACGTCCCTGCCGTGGATGATGTTTTCTTAGGAATACTCACTCTAGGGAGGAGGTGGGGAAAGGCTCCCACAGTCCAGCTGTGCAGGGAACCTCAAGAATCCCAGTCCACATGTTCAGAACTCAGGTTGTGCACCAGGACCCACCACAAGCAGCTTCTTTAGTGGTCATTGATAACGATACTTTATAGATCTGGATCAGAGAGGAGGATCAGAGCTTGAAGCCACAAAGCAGGAAACAGAGAAGCTAGGATTTGAGTCCAGCCCTGCCCATCTCTAATGCCATGGCTTGACCCCATGGATGCTTGGAGCTGTCTATGTTTGTCAGAGTCCCAGTGTCTTCACAGCTTCGGGTACCCGTTTCAGCTTTTGTGGGGAGCAGAGGAAGCACTGAGGGTGTGAAGTCATCGAGTGGGTGTGTATTGTTGACGGAAACCAGTCATGTCAAGGATCAAAGCCCCAGTCTCATGGCAAAATGACAAAGCCTTCCTCCTGGGTGAGGCTCGGCAGGATGGCAACACCTTCCTTTGGTGTGCGTGTGGATGTTGATTGGGTGTGCCAAAATTCCCACTGCGGCTTTCTCTACTTGGACGGTTATGACCTGAAGACCACCTCTACAGAGATTAACTTCTCTCCTTGTTCACCTGTAAGTAGTAAAATCTCTGAGCTTCAAGGCTGCCACAGCTTCATCCAAGAGCCCAGACCCCCTGATACCAGCTTTTCCAGTGTGTCCGTGTGTTTGTCATCTGCACCCCTCGCCACCCCAGTTAAGTCAATCCCTGGAGCCCTGAAGGCTGCAGTAAGCCTTGGTGCTCATTATGTCCCTTGCCACTGGATGGAGCAAAGAGGTTCATGCTCCAGCTCCCCTGTGTTCACTATTGCTTTTCCTACTCTTTAGACAGGACCTACAACCGGAGTGTTTTTGACTCATCACACCCTTTCTGGGATGATTCCTTTCAAGCCCCAACTGTTTTGATCTCATGGGACTGACTGGAAGTATCGTTCTAGAGACAACAGGGGGTTTGACTGTTGGGCAGGAGCAGGGATGCTTTGTTTCCCGGTCTCTTTAGAGATGAGGCAACCCAGATGTGGAGAGGAGCAGAGACTCTCTAGGCCTTCCAGTGACTTATGTCCCAGTCTGCTTGAAAGTCTCAGGGGCCACGGCAAATGAAGCAGTGAGAGCTCTTACAGTGAGCGAGGCCGTCAGGATGACGACATCATAGGACAGCCAGACCTACTAGTGTCTTCCTTAATCTGTTTCTGTGATCTGAAGTGGGAGATGGGGGAAGGGATGCCGGGGCGAGGGTGGGGGACACTGGTTCTTTGCTCTATGCTCACAGTGGGGATGTATGTGTGCCTGGGCATTGGGCAGAGGTCCAAAGGGATCTGGGCATCGTGTTTCAAGATGGTGGCAGGGATGGTACTGAGAAGCACCAACTTTGGGAGAGTCTGAGAAAAAGGTCCTTCCTACATCTTCCCAGGGGTGCTGTCTAGATGGAGTCTCCCTGCCGGTTCTGCTGCAGCACATCGCTGATTCTGACCTGGGGTTCCAGCAGGGCTCTTGGTATCCCAGATGTTCTCATACTGAGCATGTGTTATACCATCTTTGTAGATAGGAAAACAGACCAGAGGGGAATGGTATTGCTTCCAGGACCCACATCAGGAAACAACAGAGCCAAGATTTGAACCCAGGTCCCCGATCCCATGTCTCACATCCTGGGTTTCTCCCATCCTCCACTTTTGCTGCGGGTGGAGTGGGGGGGGGGGATGGAGCCAAGGCCTGGGGCAGGTGGCTGGTCTGGTACAGGGTTAACTTAGGGCTTGAGCTAGAAACCAAGGATGCCCTCCTGGCCATGCGGCCAGCTGGAACCTTGCCAGATCAGACCAGGATTCTAGAGCCTTAAAATCCCTGTAAACGGGCATGTCTCTCCCGGGCAGGCGGGGAATGGTCTTCCAGAGAAACAGTAGTGAATTAGGTGTGAAAGATGTCCAGGCAGTGCCCCAACCAGGCAATTAGCTCCAGGTCTGTTACAGACATTAGGCGGAATTGGGGGCCAGATGGCTGCCAGGCTCAACTCTGCGGGCTGTCCTGGGACAGGACTTGCCTGGCCTTCTGGCTGGGGTTTCCAGCTCTGGCCAGGAGGGAAGGTGGCAGGTAGCTTTGGGTATGGTCCCCTGCTGGGACAGCCAGTTATTAAGCCGGCATTCCCCCTCTCTGGGCAGTGTGCAGGCCTAATTAGCGCTTGGAGAATTTCTGTCTGCTGTGCTGCGGGGAGGGGGGGGTCACCGTCTGCAGCTGAAGGCTTGTGTGTTGCACACCGTGCAGGCTGAGGTATCACCACGGAGCAGCAGCATCATGTGACCCTCTCAGACTTTTCTCATCTCTTTCTTTCCAGTTCTCCAAGTTGCTTCTTCCCAATAGAGAAACCGAGGCACAAGGAGGGAAGCATGCTCGCTGGAGGTCATTTATTTGACCTGCGTATGTTTTTAAGACAGGGAAAAGTCTCCCTCTCTTCCCACCACAGCAAGCTGGTGGTTTTCCTGGTTGCCCAGAGTCACACAGTTGCTAAGTAAAAAAGCCAGGATTTGAGCTTTTGTCTACTCAGTTAAAGAGCCTTATCTCTGTCCCCTGTCTCCAGTTCTGTTCCTATGATGGTTGCGATTCTTTGGGCCACAGGTGTGAGACACACAGGGAACGAAAGTCCAGAAAGAACCTTGTTACTATGCATGGTAGAAAAGTGAGCTGGCAGCTGGCTTCAGCTGAAGCTGGGTCCGGAAGCTCAGTGTCTTCGCACTCCATCCTACTGGCTTTCGTCTGATTCTCAGGAAGAGGTTTGTTTGTTTGTTTGTTTATTTGTTTGTTTTTTTTTTGTCCATCCAACCAGATTAATAACGTCATCATTCTCAGAGGCTCCAGGAAAAATCCTGCTGATTCCGACCTGATGAACCTCTGTCTTGCATGTTTTTACACCAGTCACTGGGGACACAGAAGCTGATGTAGTTAGGACTAGATCCAGGGCCAGCCCATGGATCTAGGTTGGGATGAGGGAAAAAACAGGTTCCGTTGAGCTATATTCTCTGGAAATGGAACCGATGGGTCACAGGCATTATATGCCAGGTGAAAAGGCAGTCCCTGCCTGGGGTCCTCATCTCAGAGCACATTGCAAGCCCATTGACACATGGTTGCTGGGACCCACCCAATAGGCTCACCTTCAGAAGCCTGGGGGCTGTTCTCGGATTTATGCTGCTGGCAGGTTTTGAGGCTCCTGCTACACAAGTTACCGTTCTTCTCCTCTTGTGTTCTGACCCTCAGTGCATCCTTCTGTGCCATGTGGGCATGTGCCCCAGGCCAGGCCTTCAACTTGGGATGCACTCACCTCAAGGTATGCGATGCTTTCCAAGAGGCCCAAGGACACAGGAATCTCACAGGAACATGCACGGATCTTCAGCCTCTCTCAACACTCTGTCCTAGCTTGGCTTCCTGCACATGTTCCATGCACCAACAGGAACTCCTTCCTTCCCCTTTCCACAGTGGCCCTTCTCCACTTCACTGGAGAAGGCAGTAGCTCTAACCACAATGCATTGCTGTTTGGGTCTTTCCCTGGGCTGTGGAAAATTCTAGAGCATGGAGTCCAAGATAGGGATGCTCAGTCACGGTGCCTTCATCCTGTGGGAGGGACCTCTACCTTCGCTGCCTGGTATCCACCAGTTCTAGAGAAATAAAACATGGCTTTTGTCATGACATGGTTGGGCTGTTCTGAGCTCAGGCACAGCTGGGTGGTAAGAGTGGAAACAGCTTGGTTTGCTACCTTGTCTTTCCTGTTCTCCAAATCTTGACTTGTATTGCACTGGGCTGTAACAGAGGGTTCCTCATAGGGAGAGAAATATCAATGGTAGGAGAAGCTTGATTCTGGAAACACAAACTCAGGGCTAAATACTCACTCTATTTGCCTATCAATTCTTCTACCTTCCCATGTATCTTTCCATGCATCAGTAGGTCTACTTGACCATCTATCCACCTGTCTATCCATGCATTCATGCATTTTCCAACTGTTCATTCTTCCATTTACCCACCCATTCATCATTTATCCATCCATCCACTCACCCACCCACCCATTATCTATCCATCCACCTACCCATCATCCATCCATCCATCCATCCATCCACCCACCCATCATCCATCTACCCACCCATTATCTATCTATTCATCCATCTATTTATCCATCCATCCATTTATCCATCTATCCATCCCACCACCCACTGGCACACTCACCTGCCTATCTACCTACATACTGGCCAGATCATCTTGAAACTACCACATGTAAGATTTGGAAAAGGCAAATCTCAGCTGGGGAGTCATGCCATTTTCCTGTCTACTCCTGTCATATTCTATGTCTCTGTGAATTTTATCTCTCTCAGGTTCAAATCAGGAGTGAAATGCTCCAAACTTATCTAATTTTTAAAATTAGATTTATTTACTGTGTGTGTGCCATGTTACATGTAGAGGTCAGATGACAGCTGTGGCACTCAGTTCTCTCCTCCCACTATGTGAGTCCCTGGGAACAAACTCAGGCTTGGGGGCAGATGCCTTTACTTGCCGAACCATCTTGCCAGTCCCAAACTCCCTTTCTACAGATTGTCCCATGTAAAATACCATGTACTTGTGGAAAACTGGTGCTTGTATTCTCACTTAACTTTCATACAAAGATTACTAGATTCTATAAATACTCTTGTAGATGGAAATTTCTGTTCTGCACAGTCCTGCAGCTGTTCAGTCCCCAGGAAACACACAGAGGTGTATACCAATTATAAACCATTTGGCCTATTAGCTAAGGTTTATTATTAACTAACTCTTACAACTTAATCCATAACTCTTGCCGTGTTTAGTCATGTGTCTTGGTACCTTTTCTCAGTACAGCATTCTCATCTTGCTTCCTCTGTGTCTTACTGGTGACTGACTCTGCCTTTCCTCTTTCCAGAATTCTCTTAGTCTGGTTGTTCTGCCTATGCTTCCTGCCTGGTTACTGGCCAATCAGCATTTTATTAAACGAATACAAGTGATAAATCTTTACAATGTACAAAAGCTTTATCCAACAGCATATATATATATGAGACAGAGTCTCCCTATGTATCCCAGGTTGGCCCAGGCTTCTCTTGAACTCCTGATCCCCCTGCCTCCTCTTCCTGAATGCTGAATTACAGATATGTATCACTCTGCCCAGCACCCCTTCTTTTTCTTCTCACCTGAGGGCCCATCTTTCATTTGCTGCCACTAGTCATTAACATAAATTTATTCAAGATCCAAATGAACTTGATTGTGTGAGATATAGCTTCTACAGAATACCTGTGCTTTTCAAAGTTACTGACAGGGTCTCATAAACAAAGTTGGCCACATCCATAGATATGCGGTCTCAATCTTGACCTTTCTCCTCGCCACTGGCTGCTCACCTGCTTTCCACAGAGTCCCTTAGGAGGAAAGCATAGGGAAAGGCTGGGCACACACCAGTTTATAAAGTTTGGGTCTGCCTCCCTGCCTTCCTCCTTTTCTCTGCTTGCAATGTGTTCTGAGGTCTTACTGTATACTGGGTTCCTTGGAACCCAAAAGCGAGTGTCACACATGTGACTGAGAAGCAGTCCATAGCAACCACAGTGTGCTAAGTGCCACCATGGGAAGGGCTGCACAGCGGCAGAGATGAGCCGGCTTGGATCCCAGAGCAAATCCAGCCCATGGAAGGGACTCACATGTTAGTGACTAAGTCAAGCTCACAAGCAGGTTGATTGTTTCATTTTGTAGTGGAGTGTGGCTTCGCAGTGGAGTGCTTGCCAGTGTCCTAGAGGCTCTGGGTACTGGTCCCAGTATTTAAAAAAAAAATAAAAGAAAACATGTATTTGATATAAGTGTAAAGAAATCCAATGAGACTAGACAAGGCACACACACACACATACACACACACATACACACACACACATACACACACACACACACACACACACACACACACACCCAGGAGTGGGGAGGAAAGCGGAGTTTGATGCATGAGAGGACAGAAGGGGAAACAGATGAGATGTTTCAACCATTGTCCCTGAAGCTCCCATTGCTCAGGGGGCTTTACCCAGTTCCCTGAAGGTCGATTCCAGTAGGGGAAGTGCTGGGGAGAATAGGGCTGACTTCTCAGCACAGAGCACTCGGTTCTGAGGGCACAATGGGGAAGGGGACCTCAGAAAGGCTACCCCCACCTGAATCTGTGCCATGAGTCTAGACTTCCCACATCCACCGTGTCAACTCTATTCCCTGTGCCAGTAACTGACTTCAGCAGGGTCATGTGACTCCACTCTGGCCAATGAGTTATAATAGTAGGTAATCTTTTCTAGGGAGACTTCTTAAGACAAGAAGAAGTGTAGAGACACACCCCTGTAATCTTAGCACTTGAGAAACGAAGATAGAAGGATTGTGAGTCTAAGGTCAACCTGGTCTATATAGGAAGATCCTTTCTCAAGACAACAATAACGAAGGTGTAGTAAAGTCATGACTCTTTTCCATGAGTTTGGGTTTTTTGTGAGGATGTCAGCCATTTTGCAACCCTAAGGAGAGGACATCACGGCGCTGAGGCTGGCAGAGCAAAGGGATGGAAGGGACAAAGACATTTGGTGTCTTCTCAGCAGAGGTGATGGACTTTCCTTGGATCTATTTCTCAGTTGGGTTTTATGGTTTGTGCTGCTGAAAACCCAACTGACATAGAAGAGGAGGCGAGTCCTGAAGAGAAGGGAGGGCGCTTCAGGAAGGGGACAGAGCCCACGACAGGCTGACAGGTGGGAAGGGCAGCTAGTCACCAGTCTCTGAGGTCAGGTTGCACAGGGCTCAGCCAGACAAAGCAGTAGCCCCGAGCCTTGTCCTCCACTGCCCTTGCAGGGCTCCCTTTCCTCAGCTGCCCCCTCTCCAGTCCTACCTGGGAGCAACATGCAGGCCTGGGTGCATAACATTTTGTGAGTCTCATTCTGTGGGGGCCCTGAACGGGGTTGAAAGGGTAAACTGTGTTTTCCCCTGCACAGAGCTCCCAGACAGGGAGCAAACCTGCTGTAAACACACGCTCAGCCTTCAGAGGGAGGGCTGCAGCTGGCTCTAGGACTAACATTTGCTTTCTATTTTAATGTTGTGAGTATATTTTGATGATCAATTTCTATATATGGAAGAAACATAAATTTCCCTTTTAAGTCCATATGAGCAAGGGCAGAAAGAGTTAATTTAAGGAACACCAGTTGTTGGTGTTACAGGTGGCATGCAAATGTGCAGAAACACGTGCAATAAGACTTTAACAGATGTACGACCTCATGCATATGTGTACATATTTGCAAATGTGTGTGCATAAATGTGCGTTGCATGGAGGTGGGTATGTGTGTATTCATATGTGAGAATGCATGCATGCATGTGTATCAAGAGCGTATGAATGTGTGCATGTGTGTATATATGTGTGTGAATGTGCATGTGTGTATATGTGTGCATGTGCATATATGTATGTGCCTGTATATGTTGCACATATGTGTGCATGTGTGTGGGTGAGTGATGTTTATCTGCTCAGTACTTCCCAGCCTGTGACAACAGGTTCTTTTGGAAATCCTGTGTCTGAGTTTTGATATGGCTTTCCTGGGAGGTGCTATGGACACGGCTCTCTGCCTCTCTGTTGCTGGCTGGTCCTGAGTTTGTATCCAAAAAGGGCGCTCCCACCCCTGGAGGCAGGGCTGGGATGCACAGGGCTGTCTGCCCCCTACCCCCGACAAGGGACCTGAAGCTGCAGTGAGGAAGGCAGGATGGGCAGCTGACAGGCAGTACCTCAGGTAACAGGGAGCCTTGCTGTATGATGTTAGCAGGCACGCAGTTCACAATGCGGGCATCTGTAAGCTGAGAGTTACCTCTTCATCAACTGCATTGGAAAGTAACCTTATGCTTGGTATGTTTCTTTTATTGATCTTCTTTTTTTGAGCAGGGGGGGTTGAAACAGAATTTCTCTGTCTAACAGCCCTGGCTGTCCTGGAACTCTCTTTGTAGACCAGGCTGGCCTCGAACTCACAGAGTTCCACCTGCCTCTGTCTTCCAAGTGCTGGGACTAAAGTTGTGTGCCACCACCGCCTGACTGTATGTTCCTTTTAAACAGCTTATTTAATACAGTCATTAGCAAAGGACACACAGGCATTAGATCTATAACTTCTGTTGGGAGAGAAACGTGTCCTCTCTCCTTAAGACAAAAGAATACATTTTAGTAAAGAGACAAACATTCAGACACAGATTCAATCAATCAACCAATCTATTACCTACCTATCAACCACCTATGTCATCTGCTTATTATCTATTTATCTACATATCTGTCTTCTACCTCCCTACCTATCCATCCATCTGTCTCTCTGCTCAGTGGGGTATCCATCATCCATCAGTCACCAGCTCTAGCTGTCTGCCTGCCCTGGTTTGGGTTTCAGCTTCTGTTTGGTTATAAGAGTTTGGTTTCCAAGGCCTGTCCCAAACTCACACCTTTTTGTTGATCAATAGCTCTATGACCCCAGTCATTCTGATCTAGTATGTAAAGGACACAGACGGTCCCCAGAAAGCTCAAGTCCCTGCCTTGAAGGACTGCAGGGCTGGCTGTGGTGCCTGTGGCAGAAAGAAGCAGCGATGAGAAGGAAGACCAAGTGGTTAAAAGGAGGGAGACCCCACGACTTCAGTTTCTTTTCTACCCTCAGCAGCAGCCAGGTTCCAGTACAGATGGAAGTCACTGGATTACAGACCAACGGCAAGCTATTTTTGGTGGTGGTGGTGGTGGTGGTGGTGTGTGTGTGTGTGTGTGTGTGTGTGTGTGTAATGTACGCGCTGAGGTTCTTGGCCAGCGCCTCTGTTTGTATCTGCTGTCAGCAAATCAGAGGCGCCATCCACATTTGTCATAATTCATTACACTAATTAGCCACGTTTGAGAACTGGGCGCGGGCCAGCAGGAGCAGGAGGCCACCGCATTGTTGTGTCTCAGCCTCTGGGGTCAGGATTTCCATGGTCTGATGGGCTGCCATCTCCTGCACATGTGTCCCCTCACACGAGGACCCTGATGAAATCACCATGCTTACATCTGGGACTATTCTCTGCAGATGATGCCTGTGGCAGGAGGCCAGAGGCAAAGAGCATTCCAGAACTTGGCTCTAGAGGCCCCGGGCTGTACCCAAAGGAGTGTGGAATTACCCTGACGTCTGATACCAGGCTGAGCATCCTTCTGTGGTCTGTCCATCCCTGACTGGTCTCCTTGGCCCAGGCTTTGAGTAGGCTAAGTGGCACTGGCTGCATCAGACCCACCGAGGCCCAGTTAGGGTAAGCTATTTTCTCCAGTCTTCCATTTCAGTGGGCACAGCCTGTGCCACTTCGGGTGTCAGGCCTGGAACCTTCAGTGGGCTCCACTTTTGCCTTCTCCTAGTCTGATATCCTGCTGAATCCCTGCTTCATGTCTCTCAATCCTCCATCCCTGTGTGGGATTCCGTCATCTCCCACTTGAAGAACAACAGTGGCCTTGTCTCTGTCTCCCTTCTTTATCTCTGCCCTTTTCCCCTGCAGTCAGAGGCTTCTCTTAAACGCAAACAGAAGCAACAGGCCCCTCTCAGGGACATTGCCGCTGTTGGTCCTCCCTGACCTGGCCCTGCCAATCACTGACTCCTGTTTCCAAGCCTTGTTTGCCAACCTCCCCATCACTTCTTCCCATGCATTTCTTGGGCTTACGTTAGTGTAATGGATCATCTTGATTTTTCACATTCATAAATACCGAGGGGATCAGAAAAGCACAACTCTGGGCGTGTCTGCCAGGCTATTGCTATAGATGATGGTTTAGATGGTTTGACACTGACTGATGGATTCCACACCAGACAAATGGTAAGGAGGGGGTGGGACTTCCTGCTGGGTAGAAGGAAGCAAGGCACTGGGGCTGTGTCCTTGGAGACTGTATCATAGCCTGCTTAGTTTTTATGTTCCCTTCTTTCTCACTTCCTGCCTGCCCTGATGTGGACTCCTCAAGGCTGCTCTCCGTCCATCATAGATGAAGTGGATGGAGCACTCTGAAACTGTTAGACAGAGAAAAGAACTCTTCCTTTGAAGTTGTTTATGCCAAACATTCCATTGGTGACAAGAAGCTGACAGAAAGGGTCGGTGTCAGGATGGGTGCGTGCATGTGCGTGCGTGCATGTGTGTGCGTGTGTGTGTGTGTGTGTGTGTGTGTGGTCATTACTGAACTGGAATTCTTTTATTTTTTTTTGAAATTTTAATTTGTGTTGAACTAGAGTTGAACTAGAGTTGAACTAGAGTTGGTTGATTTGGCTAGGCTGGTGAGCTCCAGGAACTTGTCTCTGCCTCCCCAGTGCAGAAATTACAGAGGCACCACCAGATGTTACACAGATGCTGGGGGGAGAGGGGAGGGTTGTCGTTTTTTCTGCTTCCTGCTCACCATGAACTGAGCAGCTTCTATGCACACTCCTGCTGCCATGATGTTCTGCTTGGCCTCAGCACAGGTCCAGAGCCAACAGAGCCCAGGACTGTGGACTGGAATCTCTTAGACTGTGGGCTGAAACATGGCTGTCATACTTTAAAATGAAAATGTCAGGCATTCCATTACAGCAACAATAGCAACACGGCTTTTGCTGCATGTAACCGAAAAACCAGATTCCTGAATGATCAAAGCTAATATTTGTTCTCCATGTCAGGTCAAGGGCAATATTCTTTATTTGTTCTGACAAAACAAAGCCCTTGGTTCTTCCCATGTGCTCAGTGAATGGGCTGCTAATTAGTGTTTAGTCACCTAGTCTTTGTTGCTTAGAAACTAGGTATTTGGCGACATTTAAGCGACCAGATCAAAACCTACCTGAAGTTAATGCCCAAACTGTCCCAATGTCTTGAGTCAACACATTCTCCCCACTGGCTAAGCTGTTTTGAATTAGTTTTCTGGGATTTTCAAGTTAAGAAGACATTGCGTCACAAGCTGTGTTTGGACAAAGGCAACGCCTGCCTTCTGCTAGCTGTGAGCTGTGGGGTGGACTCGATCTTTGAATCATCCACAGCTCTCACCCACTTCTTCCCTCCCTTGGTGATAAAAACACCCTCTGCATCTCATTTGTAGTTCACAAAGAACTCATATCCCCTATCATTTAAACCCACAGACAACCCTGAGATGTGTGTAGATTGTGTCTATTTTACACAAGGGAGGATAGAGGCTCAGAGAGGCCTGCCAGAGACCACACAGAAAGAGGAGCTTGAATCCTGGTCTCTAATCCCAGGTCCTCCCGATCCCTTCCCTTCCCTTCCCT
>NW_026067891.1:228776-241176 GCF_014885135.2 Alexandromys fortis
CTGCCAGGCAGTGGTGGTGCATGCCTTTAATCCCAGAACTTGGAAGGCAGAGGCCAGCCTATAGAGTAAGTTCCAGGACAGTCAGGGATACATAGAGAAATCTTGTCTCAAAAAAACAAAACAAAACAAAAACAGACAAACAAGCAAACTAAAACCAAAACAAACCAAAACAAACCCCAAAAGTCAAAAAATAAAACAAAAAATCCAGATGAGGATGTCGAATGCCTACAGTGCATATATAGCTGGCTTGTGAAACTTTAGCAACACATCAGTGAACTCGGCAGGGTCTCCGTCTGTCAGGCATTTGAGGACACAGACAGTGGCAGTGTGATGAGGAAACATCTGTGACAGGAGACAGGTCGGTGGCTTGAGCGACAGGGCTGCGAGTCACCACTGAAGTTAACCAAATACGACCACTTCCAATCTGTGTCTCGTTGCTCAAGATTCAAATTCTAGGCTTGAGTGCAGGGGGAGCAGGTAAGGAAAGACACAAGGGAAGGTCTATAATGGGGACTAGGCCATTACCAGGAGGAAGCCGGGACATTGTTAGGAAGCAAGATGGTGACAAATGTGGGCTGTAGTTCAGGAAGCGCCAGCTGCTGATGGCTCTGGCTATATAGCTGGTAAGGATGAGAGTTGCTGGGAATTCAAAACGGGCTTTTATCAAGTAGATGTTTGATTTTATTTTTGTCCTCCAGGTTCTTCTGGCTAATTCGGCACCATCTTCTGTGTCTGTTTGTAAATGTTTTAGGGAGAAAGTAAAGATGGTTAGAGGGGCCAATGTTCATCATAACTTCCAGGAATGTGGGTGTCTACGGTGGGTTCTCTACACTGTTAATGGCAGACATGACTGGTGGATTCTGGCATTCTTTCCCACCGAGCCCTAATAAATCTCTGCACACTCACTGGCCTCCAGGCAGCCACAACCAGAGTTTGCAAGTGACCTGATGACTATTGGTCAGTCCTGTTTTGGAGACATAGGTCTTAGAATCTCAGTTGTCCCCTTTGTTAAAAAATGGCTCAATGAATGTGTCAGGTGTCTGTGGGTTCTGAGCATCTCGGGCAGGAAGGTCTTTCAGAGACTGGGTGAAGGGTCACCTCCATGGAGTCTCTCTCTCAAGATGGGTCACAGGTGGTGATGAGACAGGGCATGTATTTTTATCCCTGTCTGTCTAGGCAACTCCACTAGGGGCGGGGACTCAAGGGTCCACAATGGCCAGGATCATCACACCTATGGAGTGCCTCTGTGTGTGCCTGTCCCACTCCTCAGTCACAACTGATAAAACCTTTTCACGGATGAGGACACTGGCCTTGAGGTGGCCTACTTACACAGGCACCAAGAAAGAGTAGGGTCTCTCTGTCACTTCTTGCGATGTGTAAACTGTATCCCCCTTCAAGCCACCCTTCCCCCGCTTTCATACAGGGATATAAATTGGGTCTGATCTTCTAGAAGCGTTTCAGTTCCTACAGGGTTGGTTACTTTCTCTACTGCTTCTCAGTTGTGCCACACACTTGCTGGTTACCTGTGAAGACTGTCTCTTCACTTCCCAGTCTCTCTTGCAGGTCAGGGGTGGCTGGTTCTGGCTAGCGGAATGCAGGCCAGGGAGGTGTGCAATTTCTGGGCCAGGCTAAAAATGTCTACGTAGCACTCGGTGATGTCACACTCTTGCTTGTTGACTGACATCCGGCAGAAGATGGCAGTAGATGGTTCTAGGGAAGCCTAGACCTCAGTGTGAGCATGTGGAAGATAAGCCCTAACCAGTGCACTGAACCACGTGATATCAAGCCATTGAGATTCAGGGGCTATTTGTTGAAGCAGCTCGCATCATGCTGTGGGACAATGGTCTGTACCCAGTCACTTGTCTTGTTTTAAGTAAAACGCTGATTGGCCAGTAACGAGATGGGAAATCTCTTCGGTGGGTGGATGCTGGGAAACCCTTGGGGCATGGCCTGGTGCCACATTGAGGACCACATTAAAAAAAAAGGGGTAGCTTTGAATGACATGCTTCTCTCCACCCCTAAACACCCACGCTTTCCTCCTCCTTCCCCACTACTCCTGCTGGTCACTTTCAGCTACCTTGCCAAAAGCCATCCCCTCTCTATGTGACTTCAGCAATGACTATGTGCCTCCTCCAGCCTCACGGGTTGTTCTCTCAGGGTCAATCCTGTTTTGACTGGAGGATGTCTGAGAGCAGGTCCTGGACCGTGAGAGGGAATGAATGACAGAGTTCATGAGTGTGCACCAGAATGCAGTGAGTCTGTCCTTGTAGGAGTCATAGCGCGCTAGGGCTCTGCGTGGCAGTGGCGGCGGCAGTAGGGAAAGGGAGAGGGAGCAGCTACTGGGATGGGGTCGCCCTCTAACTGCCTGTCTTCTGGCTCCTGCTCCCTCAGCTTCCTACCCATGCTGTGATCCGAGGACCCTCCTGGCCCTGCCCTTCGGCTTTCTTGGCTGGAGTCCTTCAGAAGCTGTTTCTCTTGGATGAAGCATCCCCTCCCCAAATCCCCATAAAAGGGTCAAAGTATTTTCTTTGACTCAATAAAGCAAAGAAAGGCCAGAGATGTCTCGAGAGCTGAAGTTGCATTTTCCTGGCTTGTTCAGCCTTGAGCCCCGAAGCCATTAGGCAGTTGTTCGGGACCTTCCCTGCATTATTGGATCAACAAACACAAGGAGATGAGGGTCATTCTGCTAACCAATGGCAGGCACAGACTTGACCTTGGATGTCCAGACTCCAATCTTGGGGAGGCTATTATTTTCTACATGGCCTCTCTCTGCTTCATGATGACTGCCCTCCGTGATGGTACAGGGGTGACTTGGGGTCCCCAGACTCTTTCCACAGAAAAGCTACATTGTGTCTCTGTGCTCACTCTGCTGGACAAGGGCATATGTAGGCAGGAAGAGGGCAGAACAGAGGGGAGGGGATACCCACTGCTTAGGCAGGTCAGGGATCCCTACCTAGTCTCTGCCAGAGTGGGGGTGCAGAGCCAGCAGACTCAGAGAAAAGTATGCACCAACTGTGTACAGTCTAATGCCAGGACCTCTTTACAGTCTGCATGGATCTCTTAGCCTTTCACAGGGATGCCAGGTGGGCACTACCGTTGTCTTCTTACGGAAGAAGACACTGAGGCCAGACAGGTGACCAATGGTGGTGCCTGGACTTACACCCAACATTTACCAACACCTCAAGCATGGGTTTGGGTGCCTCCTAGTTAGGAGGAGATTTGAGGTGAGAGGTGGCTGACCCAAGTGTGAGGAAGTATCAAGTTGATAGGGAGCCAGCCTGGTGCCAGCCAGGTGCAGGGCTCACCAGGGCTTGTGACTGTGGGTCCTCAGATGGATAGAAGGTGAGGTCTTTCTGTCCTTGTGGGGGTCTGGATTCTCCTTGGCCAGTCAGTTCTTCTGGAAGCCTAACCACTTTCTCAGTCTTCCCTGTCCATAGCTGATCTCACCTAACAATTCCCCCGGTGGGCAGGACTGGCTTCTTGGGAAAGGGGGTTCCGCTTTCACCAGCCCAGCCCTCCGCCCTCTTTTGCACTCATTAGCCTTGGCCAGCCCCCTGGGCCCAGCTTGAGAACAGACGCTTACCCTCATGCCAAGCACGGAGTGGGAAGGGAAGGGCCGCACAGCCCAGCCAGGAGTCCCAGCCAGGGAAAGATCAGCTGAGATGACGGTGGCTGCTGAGGGGCCAGGACCAAGGCAAGGGGACTTGGGACTGGGAGAGGCAGAGGGGTGGCTGGGAGGTCAACGGATGAGCAGAGGCTCTCTCAGCCCAGCCCGGTCTGGGTGTCAGAGCCCTCGTTTCACTGCAACAGGAAGGGCACAGGGTAGGAAGTGGCCTTTCCCCTTTCTTCTTACGGGGCCAGCTAGACCTCTGAAAGAGGTAGCTCCCGGGCTTAGCGGAGAAGCCTAAACTGAGGGCCTCCCCACTAGTGAGTTATCCTGACAGGAAGACACATGTCCAAGCCTCCTGCCTGCTACCACTGCAGCATCCAGCAGGCTTCCTCCTACTCGTGAGAACGGTGGAGCTGGGCCTCTAGCCGCTTTGTCCAGAGTGTCTAGTCTTAAGTCTGTCTCAGAGGGGGACTTCAGAGGGGGATAGTGAACATTTTGCTCAGGGATCCCACGTTCCAAGAAGAGCCCTACTCAGACTCTCCTTTTAGTTTGCCAAGCTAGGAATTTCTTCAGTCCCAACAGCTCCTGACAGGGACGGGAGTGTCCCGTTCAGTGTGTTCTGGGGCCTTGTCACCTCCCTCAGACCCAAGCTCCCACATCAAATGCCAGTGGTAAGCTACTCACATGGCATGAGTTACTAGTGTAGTTTAGCTAGCAGAACCATGGGACATTCAATGACGGGGCATATGAGGATTCCGTGAGTGGGCGTAGCCCGAGCAACTAAACATTACCTGATCTCGAAGGGTTCAACCAGTGGCAGCAGCTATGTGTTTATTTATTTTTCATAAATGCTTCTGCAGAGGATGCTACCTGTCACTTCAGGAAACTGGGCCACTGAGATGCAAATGATGTGCTTAAGGTGCTACACTAAGCACATAGCAGAGCCGGGATTTGATCTTGCTTCCTTCCTGTTACCCGGCATTGCTTTGCCTGAGGAGCAGACAATTTAGGGTGGGGCTCTAGGTTGGTGATGGCTCTAGCGTCTCCCCAGAACCTGGGACCAGAGGGTGGCAGCTTTTCCTTTCTCATTCCAATAGTCTGGTTCTATGAACCACCAGGGAGAACCATGGACAGTTGTGCTGGGTAGAAATCACCAAGAATCCTGAAGCCTCTCTTTTTTCTGGTCTCAGCTTCATCTCCAGCTGTATTTTGGGGTGATCCCCCAAAACAGTGTTGAGTCTCCCTGTGAGAAGGCTTCTAGGACACATGGCCCTGGAAGGGGCCTGTCTAGGGAGCGTGAGCTCTCTGTCCATGCAGTCTCCAGCTTGTAGCCGCAGTCCACAGCTGCTCTGCCGCCCCCTCCATGGCCCCCACGGGATTTCTCTGCTCAAAACTGACCTTTGCTGAGGAGGTTTCTTCTATTCTCTCACCCCAGGTACACACGCTCTGCTGGCATGGGATGCTTTTCTGTGGTGGTGTATATGTGTGCGTGGGTGAGGGTGGGGGTGTCTCTCAGATTCCAACAAGACAGGATGCTGAGCACACACTGTGCCCCGTCCACGGAGCCCCCGTGAGTCAGCCTGGACAGGCTCAGCTGTCCTTCCCAGAGCCTCACAGTCCTCCTGGCTGCCGCTGCCTGCAGATTCCCGGCGAATGGTGCTCCTGAGACCTGCCGGGCCCAGGCTGCGTCATTCCCACCCTCCCTGAGCCCGGGGACCAGCCGGGCAAGGCTCCAGCCCCGGGAACTCCGCCTGCTGCCTTTTTCCCTTCTTCGAAACTTTACTCCGTGATTCAATGAAACATCTCGGCTTCCTGTCGCCTGCTTGGAGAAGCTGACCTTGCGCTAGAGGGCCGAGAGCATGGAGCTGGAGCCCAGGTAGCTGGCAGGTCTAGTTTGCCTCCAATGTCCTGGGAGACGATTTGAAGTCCTACAACTCCTGTGGGCCTGGGCCTGCACAACTCAAGCAGAGAATGAGGGTGGAGGGGGTGAAGGTGAAGTAGAGAAAGGAGAGTGAGACCTGCCTTGGGACTCCTCACGATTCTCCCTAGCTACATGCTTGTTCCTTCTTGAAGAGTTCTCTAGAGTTTCCGGGGGCCCAGAATGGAACTTTCTACTGTCTCTCCAGAGAACCGTGTACACAGTTCGCTGCTCCTGGACCCAGCTGTTGTGGTTCTGGATTGAAATTCACTTCTTGCTCTAGGAAAGCCCAGGAGGAGCTAACCTAACCTACTGTGGTCCCTGTTTAGCCCTCCCCAAGGCAGAAGGCACCACCACTGGGCGGGGCTCTACCACTAGAGGGCGCACATCCCCCAATGCGACTAAAAAAAACAAAGCTGCTTACTTACCCCAGGTGAATTCAAGAGCAGCCTCTATTGAGTCTTTTTTTATGTTTACGATATCCCTGGGATATCAACAGAGCTGTTATTCCCTCTCAACACCGAGGTCCAGAGAAACAACATGACTCACTAAAGTCACCCAGATTCCAGTGACAGAGATGGGACCGACATCCAGGCTCAGAGTTGAGGCTCAGTGGCTCCCAGAACCAGATGTAGCATTGAGGGGTATTGTGACTGGAAGGCCTGAACTCACAGAATCAGAGGCCCCAAAACAAATGGGTGCAGATACACACCCAGCATGCCCTTTTGGTAATTACAAGCAGGGCAAGGCTATGGAGCGCTCACTGAGCACTAGGTGGTATGTGCTCGCTGTATATATGATGTGCCTTCTGATACCGGTCCCTTATATAAAATGGCACTGTATTTGATAAGATGTGAGCAGACCCCTCTGTACTTTCAATCATCTTTCAATGACTCATAACGCTTATTTAGTGGGAATACTATGTCCACAGATGCTACAGTGTATTGTTTGGGGAACACAAAACAAAACAACAATCGTTTGTACATGCTCAGTGCAGATGGCAATCTTGTTTTTCATTTCCTGAATGTTTTAATCTGCTGTCGGATGAATGTGCAAAAGCAGAGCCCTTGGGTGCAGGGGCTGGCTGCGCCTGCAGCAACTTGATTGACGGACCAGGATTGATTGTACTCTGCAGAAGGGCTCAGCAGGGCGCTGCTAAGCCCCAGCTTTCTCACGGGCACCCAGATGTGTTTGTCTCCAGAGCACTGGGCTCTCCATCCTAACACTATGCTGCTCTCTTCTTTAGATCACATCTGGAATGTCATACTGAAGTGGACGGAGCCACAGGTGGCATAGGCCACAGGTAGAAAACCCTGGAACAGGTGCCCGCTTCTTCGGGCAGGGAACAGCAGGGACTTGTCAAGAGCCAGGGCTGGTGAAGGTAGAGCAGAACTGGCCCTAGGACCTGGTCAGCTGCGGCCTCACACCGTGTGTCACATTGGCATCTACCTAAGGCAAGGTCCTTTGTAGAGCATACCTGGGGGGGCCTGGGTCTGACAAGAGATCTTGGGACACACGGGCAGAGACAGCCAAAGGGTGGCTTGGGATCCACAGATTTATACTCCAGTTACCCCGATCAACCTCTGCCTCAAGTGTCCCACTTAAGGTCTCCATTTTTCCTCCGAGCGGTGTGCTGTTCCAAAGGTGCTTTGACCTGTAGGTAGAACCCATGGTCTGATGGGAGTGAATCCAGCCTGGGAGGACTGAGGGGTGATATGCGCCCCAATCTTCAGGAGGTTCTCCTTTGGACATGTTCTGCCTAGGGGTCGTCCTGCTCCTTCACAGAGGTCCAGTCTCTGGATTTTCTGATTTCTCCTGTGAGCTGGGGATGGTTATCTGTAGCTGCGGTGTCCCCCTGACTCCCCGCAGCAAGAGACTGTCATCGAGTGGGCCCAGCTGATGCTGGACACAAGCACTCAGTGGGACCAGGGCTAAGTTCACACCAAAGCCTTATGAGGATGCTGAGAGGCATGTGCTTTTAAATAGAAGCACAGAGAGGCTGAGCGGGTGCCCACGGTGCACACATTCCCATAGCTGCTAAGTCAGTGTTGGGCTGTACCCTGGTCAGACAGGTGTTATCCTCATGGAGTCCCTGGAGCGGACTGAGACTGGTCCCACCACTCACTCAGTATTCACGCCCCGTATGGAGATCGTATGTAGCCTCTTGTCTTGCTTTGTTCAATGGGACGTTCGCACGCCTGGTGCAATCAGAGGCTTAAAAAGTGTTCCCCTGGAATCCTTGAAAGCCCAATCAAAAGAGTTGTAATTATCCTGTTAGAAGACAGGAAGGGAATAAAAAAGGAGAGAGCCCTCAGCTACCCACCGCCTTAGCGGAGATGGCAGACATGTGAGGACAGATGCTGTTCTGTGTGTCTCAGCCTCGGCAGACACCACAGGAACGGAAGAACCACCCAGCTAACCCAGCCTTGATGGTGTTCTAGGGCGCTGAGTTGTGGGTGATTTGCTATGGGGCAGCAAGAAGCCCCTGAAGCAGTCCCTCCTGGGGTTGTCAGTAAGGCTGGGGGTTGGATTAGAACTTAGGATGCTTTTTAGCTCCTTTCTTTGGAAAGAAGGAAGCCAATTATTCTTTCCAGTCAAGATGCCATGTGACCAATTGCCAGGCTATAGAATGTTGCCATTTTATTTAAGATAAATTGTAGGTGTGAATGTGTTCAGTTATCTTCCAAAAATATTGACTCAGTTTATAGTCCCTGAAACAATATGAGAGAGAAAATATGTTTATTCACACCCTTATAGCTATCTTTTAAACATTTTCAATGAGGTGAGGCATGAAATAAAAAGTTTTCTTCTTTGTTTGTTTTGAGAAAGGGTTTCTCTGTGTAGCCCTAGTGATCCTGCAACTCTGTAGACCTGTCTAACCTTGAACTCAGAGATCCGCCTGCTTCTGTCTCCAGAGTGCTGGGATTAAAAGAGTACACCACTACCACTTGGCTATGTCTTCTTGTTTAAATATGGAATTAAAATTCTTTATATTTTTGAAGTGTACAAAAGTGTGCACACACATGTGGCACATGTGTGCTTTTGTGTATGTGTGTGTGTGTGTGTGTGTGTGTACCTATTTGGAGGCCAGAAGCATTGGGTCCCCTGGAGCTGTAATTACATGTAATTGTGAGTCACCTGGCATGAATTTAGGGATCTGAACTTGAATCCTCTGCAATAGTAGTATACACTTTTAACCACCGAGCCATTTCTCCAGCCCTTAAATGTGGGGTTTCATGGTGACGCAACAAGGTGGATCTTCCCATGGGTTCATTGCACCTGAATCCCGTTTTACGTCATGACTACACATAGATACACAGCCTTGGAATTGAATCCATCTGTTTTCACACCTGCTGAGAGCTCAGCATGGCTGCTCAGGCATAGAAGTGAGTGAGCGAGAGAATGAATGAGTGATTGACCCTGCACAGCCACTTGCGCTCTGAGAGGTGATAGAGAACCCCTCCCCCATCTGATTTCATGACTCAAGAGTGACTATCTTGGGCAATAGCGTAGTGAGGGTTTCTATTGCTGTGATACAACTCCACAGCTAAAAGGAATTAGGGAAGGAAAGGGTTGATATTGGCTTCTAACTCTTCAGTCACACTTCCTGACTGGAGAAAGTCAGGGCAGGAATAAAGTAGGAGCCATGAAGGGGCTGCTTACGGGCTTGCTTCGCACGGCTTGTTCAGCCTGCTTTCTTATATACCATGGACCAAGTTACCAGGGGCAGCATCACCTGTAATGAGCTGGGCTCTCCCATCTTAAAAAAAAACAAACAAAGCAAAAATTCCCCACAGGCTTGCTTATGGGGCATTTTCTCTATTGCATTACAGGGCATTTCTCTTCTAAAGTAACTTTAGCTTGTGTCAAGTTGACAGAACAAACAGAAACAGAAACCAACCGGGAGAATTAGCACCAGAGTCAACTTGACACATAAGCACATCACCATGAAACCATCACCTTTTCTTCTTTTTGTTGTCCCCAAGATGTCATATTAATATTAACATGACAATACAAAATACTCTAATTTTTAAAAGTTCTATAGTCTTTAAAAATTAAAATGCTTTAAAAGTTCAGTCTCTTTAAAGTATCCAAAGTCTCTTTCCAAGTTCAAAGCCTCTGTAGTATCCGGTCTCTATAAAATTCCAAAGTCTCTTAAATGTGGACTCCTATAAAATAAAAAAAAGTAAGTTAAATACTTTCTTATTCTAAGAAGGAGGAACCAGGGCACAGAAACAATCAGACCAAAGCAAAACCAAACCCAACACTTTAAAAACCCAGTGCTTCCTGCCTAAGCCCTGCTCACATCCTCTGGGCTCTCACAGGAGCTTGCAACTCCCCGTCTCGTGCTTTGCAACCAGAAGCTCCATGCAGCTTTTCTGCAGACTCAGGCCATGTCCACTCTACTACCTTTGTATCCTTGGTCATCATTCTCTGGATTGGCACCTTTGAAATGCTGGGTCTCAACTGTAACCGGACGATACCTTCAGCAATATTCTCTCTCGGGTTCTCGTTAGGGACTCTGACCCTGTACATGGTGTCAAGCTTCAGCTTCTCTCTATGACCCCTTCAGTTCCCGGGATTCTACTGCAAACGAGGCTGCCCTTTCCCCAGTAGCCTCTTCTGGCTTCTCTTTAGGGAGCTTAGCCTTGTCACACAGTTTCAAAACTCAGGTGCTCTCCGTGAATCCTTCATGCCTTCAAAACCAAAACCATGTGGGCGACCCTTACACATCGACAAGTTTGGGTGCCAGCATGCAATGCCGCCTTGGCCTCCTCTGGGACACATTTTCTGTGCGCTGCTCCTGAGAAAACACTTCCCAGATTTCTCCTCACTGATGCTGGTCTCTTCTTAGTCACCACTTACTTCTAAGCTCCAGAGGACCAGCGCGAGCTGTTCCAGCAAAGCAAAAGTTTTCACTTCGTGTGCACTGGTGTTTTGCCTGCAAGTGTCTGTGGGAAGGTGCCAGATCCCTTGGAACTGCAGTTATAGACGGTTGTGAACTGCCATGTGGGTGCTGGGAACTGAGCCTGGGTTCTCTGGAAGAACAGCCAATGTTCTTAATGGATGAGCCATCTCTCTAGCTCCCAAAAGTTTCACTTTAGTGGTCTGTTCTCTTGTTTATCACAGTTGATTTTTCGGTCTCAGGTGTCCAGAACCACAGATTCTTAATTCAAAATATTAAATATCCCTAATAAAGTTTTTAAAAGACTCCAAGACTTTTAAACTCTGAAACTGCACAAGACAGGCCTCCATCATCTGCAATACTGCCAATATTCTTATTTGGTGCGGGAGAATTGTCTATATTCTGTCAATCATGTTTTAAATAAAAGCTGGTTGGCCAGACAGGAAGTATAGGTGGGTCAACCAGACAGGAATTAGAGGCGGGGCGATGAGAACAGGAGAATTCTGGGAAGCAGGAAGCTCCCTTTCGGCAGTCCTGTCTCAACCACCTAAGAAGCAAGATGTGACCTGCCCCACTGAAAAAGGTACTGAGCCATGTGGCTAACATAGGTAAGGATAATGGGTTGATATAAGCTACAAGAGCAAATAAGAAGCCTGAGCTAATGAGCCAATCAGTTTATAATCTTATGGAGACCTCTGTGTGATTTTCTCTGGGACTAAATGGCTGGGGGACTGGGCGGGACAGAAACCCCAAAGAGCCCAGCCTTCATGTTACACTTATCTTCCAAGATTCCACAGAAGAACCCACTGAGCTCTGAGCACTCAATGACTTTTCTGGTCCAAAGTTCAAATGCTACCACAATCCTCCCCTCAACACATGGTTAGGTCTGCCATGGCAATTCCCAATCCCTGATACCAACTTCTGTCTTAGTGAGGGTTTCTGCTGCTTTGATAAAACACCGTGACCAAAGACAATTTGGGGAGGAAAGGGTTTCTTGCAGCAATACAACTCTATGACAGAGAGAAGTCGGGGCAGGAACTCAAGGTAGGAACCTGGAGGCAGGAACTGAAGCAGAGGATGCAGAGGAGGCTGCTTACTGGCTTGCTCCTCATGGCTTGCCAAGCCTGCTTTGTTACAGCACCTAGGACCACCTGCCAAGAGGGGGCATCACCCACAATGCAATGTGGCCCTCCACATCAATCATTAATAAAAAAATTCCCCACTTGCTTACAGACCTATCTTATGGGAACATACATGGCCCCCTCTTCTAAGATAACTCTAGCTGTGTCAAGATGACAAAATGCTCAACCAGGACAGGTGATATCACTTATCACTGGATAAATCAAAACCACAATGAGAGAGCGCCTGAGACCCATAGGTTGGCATCTGTCAATAAAACAGACAAAAATCAAATTTTAAGAAAACTCCCAGAAATGAAGTATTTGTCAGGGTGTGAGAAAGATGAACGCCTGTGCTCATGGGGACGTGAGAGGGTGTAGTTGCTAGGAGAACAATACTGTATCTCAGAGCAAAACCAGAGTCATCATGGGCTCTAGCAATTCCAGTTCTGGGTATATTTCCCAGAGAACTGGAAACATGGAGTGAGCAGATGTCTGTGTGTAGCAGCGTGGTTCACAACAGCCCAGAGTACAGGAAACCCAGTGGCCACTGACAGATGGAGGAGAAAGGAGGGCTGTGATGTGGGAGTGATTTCTTATTAATAAAGAAACTGCCTAGGCCCCTTGATAAGGCCCACCCTTAGGTGGGTGGAGAAAACAGAGGAGAATGCTGGGAGAGGGAGGCTTGGTGGAGGAGTCGCCATGATTCTCCCGCTCCAGACAGACGCAGGTTAAGATCCTCCCTCGTAAGCCAGCTCGTGGGCTACACAGAATATTAGAAATGGGTTAGAACAATATGTAAGAGCTAGCCAATAAGAAGCTGGAACTAGCCGGGCCAGGCAGTGTTT
>NW_026067891.1:243871-244800 GCF_014885135.2 Alexandromys fortis
TATTTCGGGGCATAACCTAGCCATGCGGGCGGCCGGGTGCCGGGGATGCAGCCCTGCCGCTCCTACTTCAACAGGGCTGCCCAGGGAGGAGAGGCTGTTCTCTCAGAAATGGAGGGAACTCACACATCCATCGGGATGACCCAGAAGATGTTCTACAGGATGAAACAAGCCAGTCACCAAAGACCCATGCTGTAGATTCCACTTATGAGTTGCACCATAAGGTCTCGAGTTCAGAAGAGATGGTTGGACCAAGTCCCCAGAGTTCGAGTAAGGGACATGTAGGATCGTTTAACAAAGATAAGAATGGGTTGTGGTAAGCCAGCCAGGCCTGTCCCCTGAATCCTCTGCTGCACCAACTACCATCCTCCCCTGAACAGCGCTCTCACCATTATGGTTTAGCTCACCATGAGCCCTTACTACAGCCAAGTGGATGTTGGATTAGACTCTTGAATCTCCATAATGGTTAGCTCAATAACCTCATTTCTTTATAATGTTCCCAGCCTCCAATTATTACATTATAACAACACAACACTGATGAAGGCAACTTCATTTTCCATAGCAGGTGCTACTGTGTCAGTGAGAGGTCAGAGCATGGTGCCCATGGGGAAGAACACAACAAAGGCAGAAATATGAATCTCGGTCCGGCATAGAAATCACCCCTACTCCCAGACCAAAGCTCAGATCATGTAAAAATTCTACAGATGTTCATTGAGTGAGTGAGTAAGGGAGACAGTGAGACCCATGGAGGGCCATGGAAGATGACAGGTGATGATGTTCACGGGTACCTCACAGTGCCCAGTGCCTGAACGAAAGGACAGAGGACTTTTCTTCTTCTTCTTCTTCTTCTTCTTCTTCTTCTTCTTCTTCTTCTTCTTCTTCTTCTTCTTCTTCTTCTTCTTCTTCTTCTTCTTCTTCTTCTTCTTCTCCTC
>NW_026067891.1:244848-290166 GCF_014885135.2 Alexandromys fortis
CTCCTCCTCCTCCTCCTCCTCCTCCTCCTCCTCCTCCTCCTCCTCCTCTTCTTCTTCTTCTTCTTCTTCTTCTTCTTCTTCTTCTTCGATTTTTTGAGACAGGGTTTCGCTGTAGTTTTAGTGCCTGTCCTGGAACTAGCTCTTGTAGACCAGGCTGGCCTTGGACTCACAGAGATCTGCCTGCCTCTGCCTCCCGAGTGCTAGGATTAAAGGTGTGCGCCACCATCACCCAGCTCAGAAGACTGCTTTTAGTGGTAGTCCTGAGGTGAAAATTCAAAGAATGAATCACAGGACAGTGATGCCTCTCATCCTTTGCCCAGTCTCATTGTCATCAGAGTGGCTGGCTCAAGGATGGACAGATGGATGTGTACACCACACACACACGCACACGCACACACACACACATGCACACACACACAAGCACGCACACATGCACACGCACACACATTGTGCTTCTTTGAAAGTCTTTTTAAAAATCCTAAAGAAAGAGTTCTTTCCCTATGTGCTCTTTCGCGGTTGTTGGTTTGGACTCTCGGTCCCCAGCCCATGCTGATTGGACACCCACAGTTGCCCAGCACTGTGCTGAGCCCCAGGGCATGTCTGCAGGGGCCAAGAGGATGTGCTTCCAACTAAGAAAGTGTGGGAACTTAGGTTAGGGGTGTGTGTGTTGATGAGTCTCTGGTTAAGCGGGAACGTGTTGGCAAGTCCACCGCACTGCTGGTGGACCTGTTTGGAGAGCATGTTAGAGAAGCTCCAGGGAGCTGGCTTCAGTTCAGACATCTTCCAGGAACACAGAAAACAGCCGCGTTATCCTAATTATAGCAGGGGAACACTGTGATTACAGAGAAGCTATGTGAAAACAGACCGGGCTGGCTCACATGCTCCATATCTCCGGCTTGGGTTTCTGTGACTTAGGTAGGGAGTCAGTGACACCAGTTCGTGGCCAAGGAGGCCTTGCCTGGAAGGTCTGTGTCCCCACTCTCTGTGAGACCGGGGTGACTGTAGGACAGCTCAGATCAACCCCAGCATGTTTGGGCCTCTTCAAGGAAGCACTGACTCCCCACAGTCTCCCATGATGCTGTGGGCTTCCCCGAGCCTCTGGGATGAACTGGCCTGCTCAAAAAGGCTGCCATCACACTCTTCCCATCTTGCAGCTCGGGGTTAAGGTCCTGGGGTCACAGCCTTGGTTATCTGGAATGTAACCTGAGCAGATAGTTCTTCTGAATTCTCTGTCTTGTGGTTGTTCATGCTCCTGTCAGTGGCACCTGCTTTGGTGAAAGGGCTGAACCCTGAATCCCATTTTCTACATACTGGGGTACTTACACAATGCAAGCCCCACAGAGAAAGGAAAGAAGGAAGCAAGGAGGGAGGGAAGGAAGACAAGGAGTAAACATGAAGGAAAGGAGGGAGAGCGAGAAAGGGCCAGGGCAGAGGCCACAGAAGTCAGTAGTCAATGTAGGAAACCGACCCATGCGCTAGATCCTCGCTGGACACCAGCATTGTTCACGCCATCTCCCTTCGATTTTCCAAGGGCTTTAGAGAACAGGGGCCCAGTTCTTCCACAAGTCCTAGGGCCGCATACAGAGTAGGTACTCAGCCATAATCTCAGCACTTCCTTGAACAAGCTGGTAAAACTCTGACACTAGCCATATCCCTCGAAACAGACAGGTCTCCTGCGGGTCAGCTGGGACAGTGAAACTGTCATATCACCAGGTTCGAATCTAGCCGCATTTCATTTTGTTTTGTTTGGACAGACTTTTGCTATGTAGACCAGGCTAGCCTTGAACTCATACTCATCCTTCTGCCTCAGTCTCCCAAGTTCTGAGCCCTACATGAGCCATGAGCCCTACAGCCAGCTTATCTGTGTTTGGCTCCACAGACCATACCCTACTGCAGATCTTGGGTACAAGTGGGCCTTCCAGTGACCACTCAGCCTCTGGCGGGGAGTGGTGTTTTGGCTCCCAGCCCCTCAATATGGGGTTGAGTAGGGCACACTGACCCCTGACCCTTCTCTCTATTTTGCCAGTCACTGTATGCTCTCAATGCATCATCTAGCTTTCACACCTTCCCTCCACAGTGGCTTTTGGTGTTTTGAATGCATCCTTGGAAGCCCAAAGAAGAAAGTGAGTTGCTCTCTCGTAGACAGCTGCTGAGGTTTCTAGGCTACAGCACAGATTCCAGCCAGAGCCCATAGGCCCCTTGGGGCTTTGATCTCTGCTTACTCCCTCAGACCCGCTTGGTAGCCAAGGGTGGAGTGCGGACTGGGAACCCTCCCTCTCCTGAGCGTAGACCCGTCAGCTTTTCTTAGGTCTTTTCACCACAAGGCCAAGGTTTGGCCAGGTCCTAGGGCTCAGCTCAGGACAAGCATGCCAGTCTGCACTGGGTGCTTTTAGAGTCCCCTCCTTTCAGGGCAACGAGTGCTGTGGCCACGAAGCACGAGGAGCGGCTGGGCTGTGGTCTGCTGGCCTCTGTGCCCTGGCTAGCCACCCCAGTCTTTGCTGTCCGCAATTCTTATCACCTGCTGTTATGCTTGGCCCTAGAGTCCTCTACAGAGCCCGTGGGCTGTCTCTAGGATGGCCTGTGCTTTCCAGTCTTGCCCCGCTGGAGCTGGGAGAGACCAGCCAAGGATGTGGCGGGAGGCAGGAGCCCACCTGGTGTTTGCTTGTATTGCTCCCCATAGCAACCCAGGATCGTGTGTTTCCTTTACAGATTTTCTGGGTAAAACTGGGGCCCAAGGACTGAAGCAGCCTGTTGAGGTCATACGAGAGGGGTTAGGGGTGCAGGTCTGGGGCTTGCCCTCAGAGTGACCAGCTGAGACTGGCTGTTTTTACAGCGCAAGTGCTGAACGGGTATTGGTTTAGGGCTTGCTTATGAGAACTTACCACCCTGACCTTCACCTCTTCTAGGCGGCTTCAGGGTGGGAGGGAGCAGGGAGGAGCAGGGCTATCCTGGGGCAGGGAAATCCAGGCTGTGGGTTCTCCCATCTCTACCCAGCCTCAGCCTCAGTGGCTGCAAAATACAGCCTAGCAATTAAAGGCAGGGTTCCTCAGGGACAGCAAGGCTGAACCTGCCTTTTTCAGCCAAAGTCTGGTGTGCAGTCAAGCCTCGCTGAAGCCCCCCAGCTCTGCCCGGTCCCCGTCATCTTTCTTCTTGTGGTAAGGGGCAGTCAAACCAAATCCTAGCACCGTTCCTGTTTAACTGCCCGGGGCTTCAGAAGGAGCGGCACCAGCAAATGCTGGCTGTGTTTCAGAGGCTTTGCGAATGCTTTCTGTGCTCCGATTTGTGCTCCTATGATTGTTCCCACCTGACAGCAAGTGGCAAAGACCAGCGGCCATGCTGCGTTACATTCTGTCACAGGTTAGCTGATGCAGGGACTGCTGATTTCTTCCTCAAGCAACCACTATGATGATGCAACCAGGAAACAGACACCTAGGCAGTGGGTCACAGGTCAGGGTCCGGGTGGAGAGGTAGAGGCTTGCCTGCACAGAACTCACCAGTATAGAGGAAAGCAGACCATCCTCTGTACTTGCTCCATGGATTGAAGGGGCCTGGGCTGGAGGGAGATGTGAGGTCAAGACTGGGAGACACTGAGGACAGAAAATTTTGGTGTCCCTACATAGGGAATGTCCCTATGTAGGCTAGTTGGAGGAGTTCCCAAACCTGGATGGACAGGGAGGGTACTTGAGTTATGTTTGGGCCCTGGCACAGAGGGGTCTCTGTTATTCCTATCAGTGACCTCAGTTTCTTATTACTGTCTGAGCACCTTCGCTTTCTTTCTCCCTTCCTTTCCCCTCCAGCCCTCCCTCTACCTTCCTGTGTCTATGTAAGTATATGTGTATAAATGCTATGCAGTCATCCCTTGGTACCCATGGAGGATTGGGTCCAGAATTCTCCTTCCAAATCCAAAGACGCTCCTTCATAGAAAATGACTTGGTATTGACCCTTAACCTACACACTCTTCTGTACACCTCTGGTCATCTCTGGGCAGCTACGATAGCTGGTGCAGTGTCAGAGCTGTGTGAATAGTTGTCATCTTGTATTGTTCAGGGAAAGAAGAGAAAGAGTTTGCACATGTTTAGAACAGACATGGACTATTTTCAACATGCAGATGGTTGAATCAGCAGATGCGGAATTTACAGATAGAAAGAGACTGACTGTGTGTACCTTCTACTACATCTATCTATATTCTATCTATCTATCTATCTATCATCTATCTATCTATCTATCTATCTATCTATCTATCATCTGCCTGTCTATCTACCTATCTATCTATCTATCTATCTATCTATCTATCTATCTATCATCTATCTATCATCTATCTATCTATCTATCTATCTATCTATCATCTATCTATCTATCTATCTATCTATCTATCTATCTATCTATTATCTATCTATCTATCTATCTATCTATCTATCTATCTATCATCTTTCTACCTAGGAACATGTGTTCAAGTTCTTTGGTAATACATATTCATAACTCAACTTCCCTGGCTATCACAGTGTTACATGACCGGTTTAGCATCTTTTAAACATTTATGAAGGGAGGCTCACAAGCTTTTCTTCCCATAGGATTCCCTGAAGTGTACAGGGTCCCGCGCTAGGTCTGAGCTGCCTTGCTGGCATCTCACTTCATCCCCACAGCCCTGGATGTAGGTCCCACAATGACCCCAATCTTACAGGTAAGTAGTCTGCGAGCAGTGGCATGGCATGCTACTGTGTATCTTTCTACTGTCACACTAAGCTGTCCCCTACTTTTCTTTACCTCCAGAGTCCCTCCACACACAGGGAGGGGATTCTCAAAGATGATTTGCTAGGAGAAGCTGAACTAGACAGAAGCGGACATCCAGGTGGTGGCTAAAGGGGAACCAGGCATTGTTGGAGTCTAGGAGTCCCTGACTTTCAGGCCAGAGCTCTGCCTCCTGGTGCTGGTCCCTGAGCAACTCATGAAGTCTACAAAGGAATGAGATGGTGGCCTGGGAGGCCAGAGGCCCTGGAGTCAGGAGGTCATCACCCTGCCCTGCCCTGCCCTCAGTTTCTCACACCAACTAAGGGGTCACAGGGGCCGGGGGGGCTTTATGGCCAAGGGAATTTATGGCCAAGACAACAGTTTGTACTCAGAACTGCCTGGCCTGAGCCACCCATGGAGCACACACCCCTCTAGCCCCCAAATGGGGTTTCCAGCTGGAGCTCTGGGGCCCAGCCTCTGGCCAGAGCCTGAGATGGCCCCTTTCCCATCTGTGCGTGAACCTCACGGGACTGCTTTGATCCTGGAGACCCCCACCCCATGAACTCCAGAAAAGAGGAAACGCTGCGAAAGGACCCCTCTGTAGGGGACCCAACCCTGAGTAGAAACCAGGCTCCTTGCAGCATGAGCGAGAACTGGGGCTTCTCACTGCTCCCCTGCAGGAGTCTTTCCACGGCTCGAGGTCCCTCAGCTCACGGACTTCCTTCCGAGTCAAGCTTCTAACTTGGCTCTCTGGTCTTTCAGCTCCAGCTACCCAGGTGCCCGCATGTACTCACACCTCCGCAAAGGTGGCATTGCCCAAGGTGTCCCTCCTCTCCCACCCCCTTGCTTTGTTCTCCGCAGTGGGAACTCCCTGGCACCCATCTCCCAAGTCAGAAAGGTGGAGGCCTGTTTGATGTCACCCCATCTCTCAGACACCAGGTTGCTAATCCTTTGAAAACACCCATGAACCCAGAGACCTCTGCCAGTGGGGTTGTCTCCCATATATCAGGGCATGTTGTCCCCCCAGTTTGCCTGGTGTCTCTTTGCGGTGCCCTTCTCCAACTGGATGCTTGATAGAGCTAAATGGTAACAAGACTCTAGGCAAACAAGTTCAGTCTCCTACAGGGCTAATAGAACACAAAAAAATTCTCAAGGAAATAAATCAGCGTTTTAAAGCACACAGATCGATACACTCTGTGGAGCCGTATGAAAACTCGCGGAGTTTTGATAGGAGAGCAGGGGGGTTGCATGGAGAGGGTTTCTTTGCTGGGTGCACACATGTGCACGGCTCGGGAGCTCTCTGTACAAACAGGACACTAGGGTGTGGACATATATTCATAGGTTTATTTTAAAGAATGGGCTTATGTGATTCAGAAGTTGGCAAGTTCAAAATCTGCAAGCCAGACTGGCAGGCTTGGCCCAGGGAAGAACTGACGGGACTCTGGAGGCAGAGTCCCTTTATTCTGGAATAAAGGAATAAAGGAGAATTCCTTTATTCACTGGGGACCGTGGATATTGATTGCCTCCTCCCAGACTCCCTTCTAATGCCTTCTACTGATTGGATGAGGCTCACACACATGATGGAGGGTAATTAATTTTTACTTTAAATCTATTTTTCTTTTTTTCAAATTTTTAATTTTTTAAAAAAATTTTTCGAGATAGGGTTTCTCCATGTAATAGTTCTAGCTGCCTTGGATCCTGCTTTGTAGACCAGGCTGGCCTCAAACTTACAGAGATCTGCCTGCCTCTGCCTCTCAAGAACTGGAATTAAATATGCATACAACTACCACTCAGTCAAATCTTCCTCCCTCCCTCCCTCCCTCCCTCCCTCCCTCCCTCCCTCCCTCCCTCCCTCCTTTCTTTCTTTCTTTCTTTCTTTCTTTCTTTCTTTCTTCCTTGTTTTTGAAACAGGGTTTCTCTGTGTATATCCGGCTGTCCTACCGTAGACCAGGCTGACCTTGAACTTACAGAGATCTGCCTGCCTATATCTCCCTGAGTGCTGGGATTAAAGGCAGATACTACCATCACCCTGTTCAAATATATTTTTCTAAGTGCTAATTGTTATCACAATAAAACAAAAGAAAAAAGAAAAAGAAAGAAAGGAAAGAAGGAAGGAAGAAAGGAAGAAAAAGTCTTCATTGCAAATCTGGACTGGTGTTGTACCAAATATCTTAGTTCTTTGTCCTTGACAAATTAACCAATGAAATTAACCATTCCACTATATGTGTCTTTTTGTGTATAGGGAATGTGATACCTGAATGGATGTGTGGAGAACTGGTTTTATAGGTATGGTGGAGAGTGTGTTGACATGAGGATGGATTGATGGATGGATGGATGGATGGATGGATGGATGGATGGATGGATGGATGGATAAATCCTGGAAGAACTGGTTGATTGAGTAGGTAGGTAGATAAGTTGATTGTAGATATGTGTATGGGTAGGTGATTGCTTGGTCAGTAAAAGTGGGAGTAGGTGGACCCCTGACTAAGAGGTGGGACGGGCAGTAAGTTTCCTGTTGTCATGAGACCTGCAGTTGGATGAAGGGTTGATGACTGCCTATTTCCATGGCTGGTGGGTGGCTGGGGGACCATTTATCTGAGTGGAGCAATGGACAGTTGGATACCTAGGTGCATAATATGTAGACAGAAGCAATGGAAGGCTGAGTGAATGAGCAGCTGGGTGGGGGATTGGATGCATTAGGCATCCGTAGATCTCTTTGAGAAAATGCTAAGCCTGGGTATCAAGTCAGCAAGGATTTCTTTGTGAGAAGACCTGGCAGACGAAAAGGGGCATACCATGCACTGTGTGTGTGGTTCACACCACTCCCTCAGTTTCTCTCATTATGTCCGTATCTCCCCACCCATCGGCTGGGGTGCTGTGTGGCCACAGTCAGTCAGTTGTGTAGGCAAGTGTTTGCTCTGATTCCACTAAGTCCCCAGGTGTCTGTTTTCTGTGTTCTTCTGCCTTTCTTCTCCTCCTTCCTTGTATTTGAGGGGTGGAGTTTGCAATGTAAAGGCCTCTTTGTACACCAGCCAAGTTTGGGGTGTGTTTGTGTATGTGTTGTACATGTTCACATGTGTTTGTCCTGTATATGTCTATGTGTGCAATCACTTATGGTTGTCAGAGGTCAATGTTGGGTGTTTCCCTCTCCACCATATTTTATTTTATTTATTTATTTCTTTATTAATTAATTAAAGATTTCTGTCTCTTCCCCACTGCCGCCTCCTCTTTCCCTCCCCCTCCCCCAATCAAGTCCCTCTACCTCATCAGCCCAAAGAGCAATCAGGGTTCCTGGCCCTGTGGGAAGTCCAAGGACCACCCACCTCCATCCAGGTCTAGTAAGGTGAGCATCCAAACTGCCTAGGCTCCCACAAAACCAATAGGTGCAGTAGGATCAAAAACCCATTGCCATTGTTCTTGGGGTCTCAGTAGTCCTCATTGTCCGCTATGTTCAGCGAGACCTGTTTTAACCCAGGCTTTTTCAGACCCAGGCCAGCTGGCCTTGGTGAGTTCCCGTTAGGACATCCCCATTGTCTCAGTGTGTGGGTGCCCCCCTCGCGGTCCTGAGTTCCTTGCTCGTGCTCTCTCTCCTAGTGCTCCTGATTTGGACCTTGAGATTTCAGTCCGGTGCTCCAATGTGGGTCTCTGTCTCTGTCTCCTTTCATAGCCTGATGAAGGTTAATATTCAGGAGGATGCCTATATGATTTTCTTTGGGTTCTCCTTCTTATTTAGCTTCTCTAAGAACCCAAATTATAGGCTCAATGTCCTTTATTTATGGCTAGAAACCAAATATGAGTGAGTACATCCCATGTTCCTCTTTTTGGGTCTGGCTTACCTCACTCAGGATAGTGTTTTCTATTTCCATCCATTTGCCTGCAAACTTCAAGAAGTCCTTGTTTTTTACTGCTGAGTAGTACTCTAATATGTATATATTCCATACTTTCTTCATCCATTCTTCATTTGAAGGGCATCTAGGTTGTTTCCAGGTTCTGGCTATTACAAACAATGCTGCTATGAACATAGTAGAGCATATACTTTTGTTGTATGATACTCTCCACCATATTTTACTGATTGATTATATGTATTTGCTTGTGTGATCATGGGTGTGCGTGTGCCAGGGCACATAAGTGGAGGACAGGGGACAGCTTCAGCAGTCGGTTCTCTCTTTATACTATGGATTCCTGGAATCAGACTCAAGTTATCAGGCTTTACAGCAAATAATTTTATCTGCTGAGTCATCTCATGGGCCCCACTTTTTTCTTTATTATTATTTTTTTTAAATTTTATTTTATGCGCACTGACTGGTGTTTTGCCTTCATGTGTGTCTGTGTGAGGGTGACAGATCCCACGGCACTGGCGTTACAGATAGTTGTAAGCCATCATATGGGTCTTGGGAACTGAACCCGGGTCTTCTAGAATAGCAGCCAATGTTCTTAACCACTGAGCCATCTCTTCAGCCCTCCCCCCTTTTTTTCTAAGACAGGATCTCTTACTGAACTTCGAGCTTTCCAGTTCGGTTAGACTGACTAGCCAGCACGCCCAGGGACCCTCCTGTCTTTGTCGCTCCAGCTCTGAGACTTTTGTGGGAGCTGGGGATCAGAACCTGGGTCTTCATGGTGTGTGGTGACCACTTTACTGACTGAGCCATCTTCACAGCCCCCTTCCCCTCAGCTCCTTTTAAATATGACATCCCTGGCATTGCTGATACCCCCTTTCCAACCTCAGCCTCATGCTTCAGCAAAGAGTCTCCTTCAATTTCTCTCATCCCAAAAGGGACACCCCTGGCTGAATTTCTGGCTCTAACTGGGATAATTTCTTAGTCCTCAAGGGACCAAAGACAACATCTGGCCTGGCTACCGATTCCCCTTGAATCTTCTCATGACATTCAAACATAATGAAAAACACATTTGGTCTCTTTGGCTGTAGCAACACTTTCTCCCTGAGAGATGTGAACATGAGAGGCCTACGAGGCCACACACATGCACACACACACTCGCACACAAATTCACACATGCACTCACACATGCGCGCCCACTCACACGCACACACACGCACACATGTGGACAATACACGTACAATACCATACAATGCTGATGGAAAGAAGTCCATAGTACAGCTTGTGAGTCTGATGAAGCTGAATTCAAATCTTTGTTCTGTCCTTTCGGGGCCAAGTGATTCTGGAGACGTCTCCTGCTTCTCTGAGACTCATTGCCCTTGTCTGTGAAATGGAAAATAATATTGCCTACCTCACAGGCCGTTGTGAGAAAGAACTTAAGGTTCCTGGCACACAGTAGGCACTAAATAGAGACCAGTCAGTTCCTAGCCTCACTGGAAAACCAGCTACCTGGGAAAGAAAGACTTGAAGTGTGTTAGTGAGGGTTACACCTTGAATTTGAAGATAACCCCCAGTGGGAGGAGCTTCCAGGAGAGGTAGGTGAGAGCATTGATTGGTAGATTCATTCATTCATCCACTCACATCTTACTTTTATTATCATTTTTTTTTTCTCGAGACAGGGTTTCTCTGTGTAACAGTCCTAGCTGTCCTGGAACTCACTTTGTAGACCAGGCTGGCCTCGAACTTTCAGAGGTCCATCTGCCTTTGCCTACTGAGAGCTGGGATTAAAGGTGTGCCCCGCCACGCCTGGTTTGTTACATTTTTATTACTTTTTTTTTTTTAAAGTCAATAAGCTTACTGAGGTATGAGTGGCAAACCTTCAGCTGCTTCCCTTTAAAGTGCACAGCGTGGTGAGTTTTGGCCAATGACTGAACTGTGAAACTGCAGCTACAGTTAAGGTTCAGGAACTTGCCGGACATTGGTGGAGCACGCCTTTAATCTCAGCACTTGGGGGACAGAGGCAGGCGGATCTCTGTGAGTTCGAGGCCAACCTGGTCGACAGAGCTAGTTCCAGGACAGGCTCCAAAGCTACTGAGAAACAAACAAGCAAACAAACAAACAAACACGCACGCAAACAAAAAACAAAAAAGCAAAAAAAAATACTTAGGAGCATTTCTATCCCTCCAGAGATTCCCAGTGCCCTTGTGTGGCCTGCCCTAAGCTCAGTCCCAGAAGACAGCTGCTGTGTATTAGTTATGACTTCTGGAATTTTGTAGAAAAGACACACGTATACTGTGTGTCTGGCCTCTTTGCTCAGCTTACTGTTTAGAGAGTCATCCCTGCCTTTGCACAGGCCAGTAACTCACTCATTCCTTTACACACCGCCGCGACACCTTTCATCTATCGCTGCCTTTGAGTGACAGCGGCGTACGCCACCATCGACTCCTCCCGCGTGTAGTTTTATTCACTAATCATCTCAATGTTCACTTGCTGCAGCTGATGCCTGAAACTGGGTAGTGCCAAGTTCTACTAACGCTACATTTTTTCCTACCTATAGTAAATTTTAACTTATAAATTAAAGAGGTAAATGCCAGCCACTGATAATAATAGGTCAGTTAGACCAATGGGTTATAGTCAAATTACTACCGTTACTATTCCTGTGCCTTGCAGCCATCCCCAACTAAAAGAAGCGCTATTCTGACGCAAACGCTGAGCTACTCAGCTGACCTAATAACTAAGGGAGCTCTGAGGTGAGTCGTGAGTGGCCAGCACATGCTGTGTCAGAGGAATGAGTCACACCCAAGACAGCGTGATGCGGGATGGCACGTGACTTCATCAGGCTGCTCAGAATAGCATGCAGTTAAAAACTTATGAACGGCTTTGTTTCTGGAGTTTTCCATCTTTGGACGTCTCTTGACTGCAGAGAATGGTGCTCGTTAGTTTTCTGTCACCTTGACACAGCCTGAGTCGTCTATTAAGAGAGACTCATGAGTGAGAAGACTGTTTCCGTCAGATTGTCCTCTGGGTGAGTCTGTGGCGCACTGTCTTCATGAATGGTTGCTGTGGGAGTGCGAGGTGGTGTGGGGCGTTTCCTCCATGATCTCCGTTTCAGTTCCTCCCTCCAGATTCCTGTCTTGAGTTCCTGCCCTGATTACCATTCACAATGGGCTGCAAACTGTAAGATGAAGCAAACCTTTTCCTCCACAGCTTGCTTTTGGTCATGGTCTGCATCACAGAAACAGACTAAGGCAGTAAATAAAAACATGCACATCTTAGCCACGGATGGAGGGGGACCATCGAGTTGACTGTGTACCCAGGCAGTACCAGACACTGCCTGGCACTAGATCAGATGTGTGCCCAGGCAATACCAGAAGCTGTATGGTAACAGATCAGATGCATACCCAGGCAATACCAGACACTGCCTGGCACTAGATCAGATGCATGCCCAGGCAGTACTGGACACTGCCTGGAACTAGGTCAGCGGTGCAGGGGAAGCGTGTGCAGTAGGCTTTTCACTGACAGCTATCTGACACAGCACAGAAGGAGGATTTGTTTTGGTTCACGGCATCATTGACTCTGTTGCTCCTGGGCTATGCATGGTGACACAAAACACCATGGTGGGTCACACGGGGTGGAGCAACGTGGCCCAGTCCATCATGGACCGGAGACACAAGGTTTTGCCCGTGACATCATCAGGGTTTCTCCTTCCCCCCTTTATTCCATCCGGGCTATTGGATGGAGCTGCCCACATTGAGGGCACGCCTTTCCCCTCCCTTTGGTCTTTGGAAACGCTCTTGCGGACATACCCAGAAGTATACTAGTCTCCTAGACTCCTGCTGGTCAAATAAAACTGACAATTATGATTAACCACAGATTTTAAAACACAAAACAAAGAAAACCAGCCTACAAATCCCTATCCCAGAGAACCTAGACAACAATGAGGACTCTAGGAGAGATATACATGGATCTAATCTACACGGGAAGTAGAAAAAGACAAGATCTCCTGAGTAAATTGGGAGCATGGGGCCCTTGGGAGAGGGTTAAAGGGGAGGGGAGAGGCAGGGAGGGGAGCAGAGAAAAATGTAGAGCTCAATAAAAACCAATAAAAAAGATTAACCACAGAAATATCGCTATTAAATGTGTTGGAGCCGGGTGCGTGGCACATGCCTTTAACCCCAGCACTTGGGAGGCAGAAGCAGGTGGCTCTCCGTGGGTTCCAAACCAGCCTGGTCATGTAACAGCTTATGATAAAGGACACGAGATGAGGCAGATTTGAGGGACAGAGGCTTTGGAAGTGTGGAATACTGTCTGTGGAGAGGAGTGTGTCTGAGCCCATCAGGTGGAGGCTGGAATGGAGAGGACCAGGGGAAGATTTCCCTCCCTGACTGCAGAAAGGGTCAGCCAGCACGGGGCACAGGGTGACTTGACCACTCTCATCCCTCTGCCCCTCCCCCGACTTCAGCAGGTCTCCCTTTCCTTCCATTCCTTTTGGGGCTATTTGGGAGGGTGAGTGTGGAGTAGGGAAGATGAACATGTGACTTTGATTCCATAACTTTCCCAACGGCAGACTAGGGTGTACCATCTTCACTACAGAATTCTCCAGTCTTCGCTCTGGGTGTTTCATGGCCTGGGAAAGTCCCCAGGTGAAGGCAATCCCGGTTGGTGGGTCAGCCTTGAAAAAGCAGCTGTGCTTGAGAAAAGCTGCATAGCCTTGACTCATCCAGTTCTGGAAGAGACAGTGTGGCTTAAGAGGCAAAGGGCAGGGCACAGGGTGAAGCCAGGGCAGAGCAAAATGGGGATGTGGTCATAGTACTGCCTGGCCCCTGGGAGGACTCCATGTACATCTGGCATTCAAAGCGGCTGGGTCCCTAGGTGTGAAGCAGATGTTAGTGCTTGGCTATCAACTGCAATCAGGGAAGAAGTATCCACTGATTGACGGAAGCTGTGCATGGGCGAATGCCTCGTAAGCCTGTGTGCAAACTGCTGAGGAAACTGCCCATGCCTTGGAAGAGGGAAGGCAGGGAATGATGCCACTGTAGGGGACTGAGAAGCAACTTAGCAGAAGAGGTGATGCTTGGGTGTCAGAGGCTGATTAGGCGTGACCCGGGCTCTGAGGGAGGGACCGCCAGCAGAGGGAATGACCTGTACAAAGGCGGAGTCATCAGCGAACCGTATCTGCTTTCACACACAGCTACAATTATCAAAGAAAGCAGGACTCTCAGGGGTAGGCGTCCTTGTCCTTGCGACTGTCAACACACACCGCCACTCAACCAATTCTGTTTCCACATCTAAGATCAGCGCCTGGCACACTGGAGGCGCTACAGAAGTGTCCAGTGCTTGTCAGCTTCGCACAGAGTTCTGCATTTCACACGCGCCTTCTCCTTCACCCGCTACTATTCCCATTTTAAAGCTGAGAAAATCAAGGCACGAAATAAAGACTTGTTGGCATGCAGGCCAAGAAAGCATGGGGAAAGAGCTGGCATTCAAAACCAGAACCCAGACCCAGATTCAGCAGCTAACCGCTGCCTCGCATATTTCTTTAGTCTTGGCAGATGGTACCTCTGGCTACAGTTCTAAGCGCAGAAGGGAGGCTGGTCGAACTCGAGGATTGCTGTTTCTGCCATGGTGGGGTGGCAGCTGCCTTCAACTAGTCTCAGTCCGTAAGTCAAGGGTCTCACTGCTGCAGGAGAAGCCTCCTACTGTGGGGGTTGGGTGTGGCGGATGCAGAACCATCCTGGCTCCACGCTTCCTGGCCTGGGTTCCAACAGCTTTCCTTCCCTCCTCTCTGAAATGGCACTTAAGGCATTGTTGGGAGAATTCAGGGGGTGATGTGCAGTGTTGGGCACAGGGCAAGCACCCAGGTCCTGGGAGCCAACGCTATGACAACTGTCACATTATCAATACAGCGTTCTGTGCGACTGCCAGCTAGCAGGAACAGCGTAACCTCTAGACTCCTGGAGGAGCTTGGTAGATTGACAGTTGGGAAGAGGGGCCGGGCATGGGGAGTCATGGACATTTACATTATCTGTATGTCTCCAGGACCAGGAGGGTAGAGCTTGGAGATCAGCAGGTAAAGACCAACCTATGAGAGCTCACTGTGGACCTGAAACAAGATGACCAGATGCCCCTTAAACTAGGCAAACTGGGGTCATAGTCACCCTGCTTCTAAGGGAAACAGAAGACATAGCCAGGAAAGTAAGAGATAGGAGCATTGGGAGCTGGGCTGTGGAGCCTAAGCAGTCTGGCTATCTTTAGGGAATGATGCCTAGGGGCAGGCCACCCTCCAGGATGGGAGGCCTTACTCTGGGTCTTATTGCTGGATACTTGTACCTAACTGAAGTCAGCTGAGGCCTGCAAGGGTGATCATCAGGCACAAGGAGGTGTGGTAGGCAGTGGTTGTTACAAGGAGGCTGTGGAGGGACCTTTTGCCACCTCCTGGGTGAGAACCTGAGTCCACGGAGTGATCCCCTTGGCCATTCCCAGCTGCATCTTGGAGAGCATCAACTTCTCTCCATCCCATGACCCCTGGGTCAGAGGCCTTCTCCTGGGGGGCTGAGAGTTTGTGTCTGGCTTCTGCCAGCTGGTAGGAGGAGAAGAGGCCCCTGCAATGGCCCTTTCACACCCCAAGAAAGAACAAAGCCATCCACAAACCCAGAGGTGGGAGGTGGGGGGCTTGGCAAATGGGCTGGGAGGGAGGAGTGTCCCCTCCCTGCTGAGATGGTGTGGGAAGGCTTGGGTCAGCCCCATCCCTCAGCTTTAGCAGGAATCTCCTCCAGAGGACCGTGTTTTGGGGGCTGGACAGAGAAGCACCTAGAAGGCTAGGAAGCCGTGGGATGCTTTGCAGCTCAGGGTGGATATCGAACTTTGAGCAGTGAGTCCAGAGACCTCAGTCAATCACTCAGACTCCTGAGTGCCTGGGGTCCTTTCTCAAGGCCTCAGTTTCCCCAGATGTCCAGTTCTAGTGTCTGTGGCCTGGGATGCTCTTTCTGGCTGGAGAGGCTGTTTAGGCTTTCCTAATACGGGCGGAAGAGCCAGGCTGAGGCTGGGCACCAGGAGCGGCTCGAGTTCCATTCCTGAATATCAATGAGCAGGCCTAGGAATGTCTGCCACACAGCTGGCTGCCTGTCTGCGGGGCGGGCAATAAGGGAAGGGATGGGAGGAAAGAGCCCAACAGCTCTCCCAGACTCACCTGTCCAGCCACAGCAGGCAGAGCTTACAGGTAGGTCTGGCAGCCTCTGCCCATAAAACAGGTAGATGAGGATTTTAGCAGGCATCTGGCATCAGGTGGGGAGCCAGGGAGACATGTGCATGTGCGTGTGTGCGCAGCCGCCTGGAAGCCACAGTTCTCTCTACCTGCATATGTGTTTGCATCCAACCCAACTCCAGCCCAGTTGTTTGCCCTGAATAACTTAGACACTTTCGCACCTAAGAAGAGGTAGAGCTCATTCCATCACAGGCCTCAGCGCAAGGTCTATGAAAGGGTTTGGGGAGGCTGTTAATGTGGATTGCCTAAGGACTGATGAGCTGAGAGAACATCCACTCTGCAGGAACCAGGCAGTGCCCGTACCATCTAGGGCACTAGGATTCTGTCTGTGAACAGACAAGAGAGGTTTGAACCACAAGAGAAGACAGAATAGCAGATGTGAGACCATTCTCCTTGACTGTGGTCAGCCCAAAGAAGACATCTGGAAGGATTCCAGTATCAGGGTGCTTGCCAGCGCTGTCACTGTGATGTCTCCAGGAGACACAGAGCTGGAGTCCACGGTGGCCATAGATAAGGTGGCTAGAAGAAGAGGTTTAGCATCTGTGGTTGTCATTTCTGACTCCTGGTCCCTTCATGGGTGACAAGGGTGGGGAAACAGACCTGCACGGACTATCTTCACTGTCGGTCCATGGAGAAGGTCATGCACCTAGAGCTGGCAACTGGATATATACAGGGGTCAAACTTGAGACCTTGGCCATTGCTGCTTGGGGCTATCAAAATTCATATTCTAGCCCTGAATCCATCTATTCATTTATCCATCCATCCTCTCCCCACACACCATCTACTCATGCATTCCCCACAGACCCACCGACCCACCCATTCACCCCCGCATCCATCCATTCATTCTCCACCCACCCCCCATCCATCCATTCATTCTCCACCCACCTACCCATTCCCATCATGTCCATTGACGAGCTGCATATCACACAGTCTTGGCCTTCCCAGTTTTTAGAACTGTGGGCCACATCAACCTCTACGCTTTACCAATTTCCCAGCCTATTATGTTCAGTTATAGCAACAGAAGACGGACGACGGCAAACGGTGTCCCTGGTGAGAATGGAGACCACCCATTTAGACAACTCCTCTACTTTCCATGTGCCAGGGAAGCTGCTTCCCCTTCGTCAGCGCTCAGTGTGTTCTCATCTGTGTGATGGGGATCAATGACCACCCTCTGATTTTAAGACCACTTTTTAAACAGTCGGGTGAGATGATGAATACGAACACCTACCCCAGCACACTCCACTCACTCGGGAGCTGCCCCTGTTCTCCATCAAGGTGCTGACACTTCAAGTGATCTCAGCACCGGACATAAGGAGGAAAAGCGGGCAGTTTGGCTATCCAGAGCCTGTCACATCCCAGCTCTGCTGCAACGGACAATCCTTTGTTTTTTGGCGTCTGAGCGCCTGCATTTGCAAATTAGTGAATGTAATCTCTGCCTTGCAGGGTTGGGGTGAGCATGAGAATGTGGGAGACAGGGACGGTTTTGACATGTTGGGTTGGTAGGACCTATTAACATTAGTGTTCTTCCTTCTTCTGCCTGAGGGGTGGGCTGGGGGCATGCTGACCCCCAAAAGCTGCTCACAAGCAACTGTGGGGCATCTCCAGGAGTGGTCTGGGGTTGTCTGCAAAGTCTGTGGGTGCTTGGATGGATCATGTCTTGTCTCCCGTGAAGTCCCTAGACAGGAGAATGTCAGTACACAGAGAACTGTGTCAGCGCTCTGTGGAATAGCCCAGGGAGCAGTCCTAGCTGATCAGGGGCTGCTGGAGATGGGGAAAGCTGTCCTAAAGAAGGTGGCTTTGGAGCTGTTCAAATGTTGCATGCCTTAGGAGAGTGCATACAGCAACTACAATGGCCCTGGGCTTGCTAAGACCTTGGAGGCCTCTCAGGAGGCCATGCTCTCAAGGGGTTTCATGTGTGATGAGAATCTAGTAAAGTCAGATGGGGGTCAGGCCAGACAGGCAGGCTATGGTGATGAATCTGAATCTATTTCCCTGCTAGTAGAAATGGGGACTCGGGAAGTTAAAACCACCTGCTGAGCGTCAAGCTGGCCAGAACTAGTAGAGCTCAGGTGGGTCTCTGGGGTCAAGTCCTGTCGCAAGGCAAGGGGCAGAGCACTCGGATGCTTTGAGGCGCCCCCACCCTCGTGAGGTTTTTGTGGGGGATGGCAGGAAGGGCCCGGATGTGGAGAGAGAACATGGTGTCTGCGGGTGAGAGCCAGGCAGCAGCCTAAACACGACAGACCCCAGCCAGCCTCGCTGCCAGCACAACTGCTTGTGCGGCTGCCAGGGAGCCAGATGCCGCTGCTGGAAAAAACAGCTTCCTGGCTCGATCCTCCTGGCTGGCCAGTCGGCCAGCCTGCCATGCAGGGGAGGGGGCTGTGGAGTGTGGGTGCAGCACCCCAGAACACACTGCCGTGCCTTTGAAGCCAGAGCAGGAAAGGGGGGGGGCAGGGAGGATTCAAGCAAAATATTTTTGCTAAAAATATTCTGATCCAGGAGAAGAGCTCCCCCCCTTACTCTTGCTGGAAAACCAAGTCTTATTAAAACAACACCAGAATATTTCATGTTGATATCAATTAGGCAAAGGAGAAGGAATCTAGAACTTCTCTCACTGCCAGTTTCACATAAAAGAAATATTCTCTTTGAGGCCAAAGGATGAAGGGCTTTAGTTTTTTTTTCCCCCTTTCTGCACAAAATTCCTGCAGTGTGGATGGAAAGTTTTTCCTGTCTGCGAGTTTCCTGAGGAGTCGGGGCTCTGGACCTCGAGGCCAAGTTCTCTGGGTGGAGCAGGGCAGGTGGCTGATCCCCAGAAAAGGCCCTCCAAACTGGTCAGGGAGGGAGAGAGCCAGGCCCACCTGCACCTAGGCCCAGCCAGCCCGACCTGTGCTCTTGGTCAGGGTGTCTGCCAGCTGGACCACTCGGTGATGGCCTGGAGAACGCGATACAGACAGAACCTTTGGCCTGGGCTGCTGGCTCCGTTCATCAAAGCTGCCGGGCAGCTTCAAAACAGGGGGTTACACCGAGGTGCCAGACCTGGCGCAGGCTTTTCCGAAACCACAGCATCACCATCGCTGCACACCTACTGTGTGCCAGGCTCTTTAAAACTTCTCAGTACGATCTCTCGTTTGCTGCTCACAGCGGCCACAAGAGATGGGGGGGTTGTACTATCCCCGAAGTCCCAAGAATATAAAGGATTTAGTGTCCTATAGCTTAGTTGCAGCAGCAAGTATTGAAGCTAAGGCTGATCCTAGAGTCTGGGCTTGGTCCCCTGCCTCACCCACCTCTCAGAAAGCCCATTGCCTCAGCTGACTGAGATCATCTCAGTCCTCTATCTAAACCAGAGCTCCTAAGCAACTCCTTCAGCACGATTTTCTCTCCCATCCTGATTCCTTTTGTTTAAACATAAACTAACGACTTAGTTTATTCCTCCATCCAGCCCTCCACTCATTCGATCACCCATCTGCCCACCTCCCACCGTACTTATTTATCTATCTATACATCCATCTATTCACCCAATCCACTACCCATCTAACTGCCCACCCAACAATCCACCTGCATCTATATCCATCTCCCCCCACCCCCCCGTCTGCCCACTTTCTACCTGTTTTCAGCTATCCACCTGCTCATCTGTCTGCCCAACTCTCCACCCACCTTTCACTTATCCTCACACCTCTTGTCCATCTGCCTGACCACCTTTGTGTTTCCACTCATCCACCCACCCATCCTTCTACCTACCTGACTAGGTCCCCAGGTGACCCCCATTTACTCAGAAACAGAAGTGGCTGGAATCCAGTTCCTTCTCAAGTCCATCCTGAAGCCACCAGACATTGGATGTGGTCTTAGAAAGATTGCAGTCCGTGGTGGATGGGATCTGCCTTTGTTTCCTATGAGTCAACCTAGTTCTGGGATATCGGTGAGACTTGCTGGAAAGTTGGGTATTTGAGCAGAAGGATTAAAAGTCTTGAGGTCAAACCAGACCTGAGTTCTAATCCTTCCTAATGGGAAGAACTTCCTAGTGACTCCCGACTCTGCAAGGAAAGGGAAGAACGGTTTGTGAGGGTGACAAGGCCTGAGGCCATTGTGTGGAATTCTCTGTTCAGTGGGCACTGTGGCAGGGACTGGAACAAAGACACATACTCCATTGGAGTATTGGATTTTAGTTTTGATTTTTTTTTCGAGACAGGGTCTCTCTTTGGCGCTGTGACTGTCTTGGAACTTTCTCTGTAAACCAGGCTGTCCTTAAACTCAGAGATCTATCTGCCTCTGCCTCCTGAGTGCTGGGATTAAAGGAATGTGCCACCACCACCTGACTCCAATTTAAGTTTTAAAGGCCCACTCCAAGTCTTGTGTACAGAACAGCCTGTCAGAAGGATACAAACATGCCAATCACCAGTTGGGAAACATATTTCAATCATCCAGGGAGGAGACGATGGTGGCTTGGACAAGAGTGGTTGTAAGGGAGGTGGCAAAAGCCATCAGTGTTCCATCAAGGAGTGGCTGGAAGAGAGATCTCAGGCATGATTTCCTTGGTTAATGCCGGAGTATCCAGCAGGAGAACATCTCCTGAAAGAGGGAGGACTGGGTGGAGCCAGTTCTAGGTACACTCGGAGTTCATGTTTGAATTGTGGGGTCTGAGGTGCTTGCTAGACCACTGAGTGTGATGCCATGCACTCAGGTCAATGTGGTCTCAGGTCAGCTGTGGGTCTGGGCTCAGGGTATGTGTGTGGGAGCCACTGGCATACAAATGGTATTCAGACCCGAAGGATGAATGAGATCAGAGAGCAAGCGTACACAGGGAAGAGAGGACGCCTAAGGGATAAAGTAGGGCCATCTGCCACTATGATTGACCAAGTCTGTGCTGAGTACTTGGGGTATACATGATGAAAACATGGTCACGGCCCTCCCAGAACATGCATTCTGAAGAAATGACAGATGTGGGAGAAATTCAAATTCAAGCCTGACAGCCTTTTTAAAAGTCAGCCCCGCCGGACGGTGGTGGCGCACGCCTTTAATCCCAGCACTCAGGAGGCAGAGGAAGGCGGATCTCTGTGAGTTCGAGGCCAGCCTGGTCTACAAGAGCTAGTTCCAGGACAGGCTCCAAAGCTACAGAGAAACCCTGTCTTGAAAAACAAGGACAAAAACAAACAAACAAAACAAACAAACAAACAAAAAAAGTCAGCCCCAAGTGAAGCTTCACTTAGTCCAAATCATTCATAAACCTGGCATGAGCAGTTATATTCAGTAGAAAGGGAAGGAGAGGAGGGGTGTGGGGCTCCAACCCAGAGTTTGGGGGTCCACGTAATTCTCTCTGCAGCTCTCTATGATCATTTTCTTGAGAGCTCATTTCTTAACTGAGGAATTGCCTCCATCAGATTGGCCTGTGGTTATATTTGTAGGGCATTTTCTTCACTGCCAATTGGCAGAGGCGTGCCTAGCCCACTGTGGGCATCACTATTCCTAGGCAGATGGGCCTGGACTACTTAAGAACAGTTGAAGGTCAACTTGGGAGCAAGCTAGTAAGAGCATTCTTTTCTGGTTTTGCTTCTCGCTCTTGTCTTGGCATCCCTTGATGATGGACTATGACATATAAAATGAAAAAAACTCCTTGCCTTTCCAAGTTGATTTTGGTATTTTTTTTTAAATCACAGTAACAGTGAAGCAAATTAGGACACCCATTTAGAGATCAGAAGCCTGGAAAGGAGAAGCCACTGGTCCCAGGCCTGACTTAAAGGTCACACACCTACCACTAGAAAGAGCGCGAGAGAGGAGAAGAATGTGGGAGAGGAGATTCAGGATCTGTACTGGGATGTGGGCTCCCTCCGTTAGGGGTGCTCCCATTCTGGCAGTGTATACTCTCAGGCCTACAAAGGGCAGGTCCGGGACATCAAGGAGGTGTTAGGGTTGGGGGTGGGGTCTGGGTGGGGAAAGTACAGCCTCCTGCACGGGGCAGCTGCTGCTTAGCGTAGCCAATAGTGGCCCTGCGGAAATGTGGGCCAGGTCTGGTTTCTAAAGAGAAGCCGGAGATCTGGATTTTTATGTGAAATTTCCCCCTTTTAAAACAGTATTGTGGCCAAATAAAACATGTGTGCATGTTGAGTTGACCTCAGGGCCACTGGCTCCAGGCTTTACGGATTCTGGACTGATAGTTAAAAGTAAAGGCTTTGAGATCCCAAATACTAGGTTCGAGTCCCCCACCCCTCCCCACTGGCTGTGAGGTCTAGGTGAGTGAGCTCACCTGAGTCTCTGTTCCTTATCTGTCAGTCATTTTGTGTTTCTGAGCTGTATGAGGATTGTGGGAGACAAGGTGTCTACAAAGGACAAACATTCTGGCACACAGCACCTAGCTGGACAAAGTGTGTGTGTACATGCGTGTGCGTGTGTGTGTGTGTGTGTGTGTGTGTGTGTGTGCGTGCGTGCACGTGCGCACGCACATTCAGGCATGTGTGCATGCGTGCTGGGATGAGGTGTGAGAGTGGACTGGAAATTTTCGTGGCCTTCACACTTCTATCCTGGCCTTACGTGTGGCTCGGTGGCTGTGAGAAGATCCTTTGTAGACCTGGGCTCTAGGCCAGCCTTTCCATACTTAACCCCTCTTCCCAGCATTCCCCATGGGCCACTGGGGTGTCCTGGGCAACCATGGCCTCCATCCCTGAACAGTCCTCACCAGTCTGGCTTCATCCTGCCAAGGAGAGCCATGGGGACCATAGATTCCTGTGGGATGTTTTCCACATTTCTGGAAACCCACTGTGGTTTGATTTTCCGTGGTACAGGGCTTGGCAGGGGCTCAGCCCAGTGCAATGGCTGGTAGCTGGGAAGGGCTGGAGTCAAGAACACATTCACTAAGCACCCACCCTGAACCAGGTCCCTGGGAGACTCACAGATGATTAAACAGCCCAGGGCCTCCATTATCTTGTAATAGATACAGACCTGAAATATGAGACATTAAAAACATTTAAAAACCAACGTTCTTGTCACTCCGGGCGATAGCTTCCCTCCCCTGGCCCACTCTACTTCCTCTTTGGATGCTCCTGTCTAAATCCTCTAAATCTCTGGGACTTACTCATTAATTTCCACTTGTCACCCAAGCCTTGGTGTGGGGCCCTGTCTTCCTCCCAATGATGGTGGCAGCCATCCCTACTTCTAGCCAGCCCTTCTCAGCCCATTCAGTCCAAGTATATCTGTGTCATTCTCAGGGACCCCTAAGGTCACATTCAAACCTCCTTCCGGGTTTTCATCTCTTCTACTTCTTCCCTGTACCTGTGTTTCAACAAGCTGGGCGTCGAGAAGTTAGCTGCCTGCATCTGCTATAGCTCTGGGTCTTTGCACAGGCTCCCCTCTCTCTTCCCAAGTGAACTTTTAGTCACCTTTCTGGTCTCTGCACAAGCATCACTTCCTGCAGGAAGTGTTGCTCACCCTCTACCACCTCCAGGTCACGTCTACATCCCCAGTGCTTTTTGCTTAATGGCAATGCCAATGCAAATGGCAATAGTAACATCAGCACTAACGTTAAATAAACTAACGTGGGTGGTAAGCACTTCTGTAGTGCATGCGCATGCTAAGTGCTGTTTTCAATGCTCGATCCACAGCAGTCTGCTTTAGCTTTTCAAAGCGCCCCCATAGGAGCTATTGTGCTCCATCCTTCCTCGGTGAGAGGACAGGTACAGAGGGGCACCCGTAATCCATTCTAGGTCAGGTGGAGAGACTTCTGTGATCACTGGCCAGTCTACAGACCTAGCACCCTGAGCACGCAGTTCACATCAAGGGAAGGATATGTAGATTTAAATCCTTAGAGCCTTCTCTCTCTGGGGACCACATCGTTCGTTGACTTTTCTCTAATTTTACTCATGTGTCAAATTTACATTTTTTTGTGAGCAAATACTTCAATACCACCTGAGATTTGTTTTTGGACAGTTTTTTGGGTGACCTTTTCTGTTTCATTTACCTTTTAATGTTTCTAGATTCACTGTTTGGCGACCGAGTCAGAAAGGATGGATCTCCCTTGCTTTGTGTGGATGGTGTTTCACAAGGTTAATCAGCAAGCTGTGCCATTGTAGCCTCCTGTTTGATTTGTTGGCCTCCACGCACTGAGTAGATTTGTTAAGTGTGTTGGCTCATGCTATTACTCTTCCAGCAGAGAGAGACGGCGCCAAGTTCTGGGGAGACAGGGCAGGAGGGGACAGATGTCCAATGTGTACCTGGCTTTAACTCACCTTTTAATTTATGACATAGATACTGGATGACATAGACACCCACAACCTTGTTCTTGGCTGTCTATCAAAGCTATAGTTTACTGTCTCCAGCCCCTTGAATTACAAGGTGTCAAAAATCTTTTGCTCACTGGGCGGTGGTACTCGGGAGGCAGAGGCAGGAAGATCTCTGTGAGTTCGAGGTCAGCTTGGTCTACAGAGTGAGTTCCAGGATGGCCGGGGTTATGCAGAGAAACTCTGTCTCAAAACCCTCCCCCCTACAAAAGGAGTTTTTGCTGGTGACTATAAAAAAAAAGCCCTGTAATCACTGAGGCTCCAATCCTACCAGCCAATCCTCGGCTTTTAGGGACCTCTTTTTTGTCTTTTTTCCTGTTTAAGTATGATTTTTACAGGGTTTGGGTTCTGTTACATATTCAGTTTCACACTGCATTTCTCAATATTCTGTGACTTGCTTGTGTTATTAATATTTCTACACATATCACATAAATGTTTGTGCCCTTATTTTAAAAGACTGTGTCATCACTGACTTACTATTTTGAAGGCTTAAGCTGTTCTCATTTTCACTTTTCTTTCCTTCTCCTCCTCCCTTTAAGACAGCCTCCTACTATATCCCAGGCTAGCTTCAAACTCTTGTTTATCCTCCTGCCTCGGTGTCCTGGGTGCTAGGAGTACAAATGTGTGCTTTTACACATTGCTAGTTGTTTTAATTTTAATTTATCATACGAAATTGAAGCTTTATCTTATTTTTAAAAAATGACTATTTTTCTAACATAGATACCTATGAAAAAAACCACCGAGTTGCTGGATGGTACTGGCGCACGCCTTTAATCCCAGCACTTGGAGGCAGAGGCATGGGGGGGGGGGGGATCTCTTTGAGTTCGAGGCCAGCCTGGTCTACAAGAGCTAGGTCCAGGACAGGCTCCAAAGCTACAGAGAAACCCTGTCTCGAAAAACAAAACAATGAAACAAAACAACTGAGTCAAGGATCTTGAACACTCTTAAAGAGCCTTGGTGTCGTTAATTTTCCGAAGGTGTTTACCTTCCCACATCCGCATGCCAGCTCTGGATGCTCCCAGGTGCCACCTCTTCAGAATGGGAGCTCTACTCTTTTAGCTCTTCAAGCTGTTTTTATTTGGCAACATCTTGTTTTATACTACCTTTCCTTGATGTCTGTTGAAGTTATTGTCTCTTCCTTTGTAGGCAAAGCTAAACCGATCCTCTACATGCTGCTCCCACACAGACTCCACCTCTTAGCTTTCGTCATCCTCCTTCTGTCTCTCTTCTTTCCTTTGTTAATGCATAGAGGTACACAGCAGACTGCTCTCCACCAACAGCCTCTCCTTCTTGGACCTCAGCTACCCACGACCAACTGCAGTGGGAAAATATTAAAAAGGAAGGCTCTAGATGTAGACAGTTCCCAAGTTTAAACACCTTTGGAGCAAAAGAGCTGCCTCAGAGGTCAAGAGTGTCTGCTGCTCTTGCAGAGGACCTGATTTCAGTTTTCAGCACCCACATGGCAGCATGCAGTCATCGGTAACTCTAAGGATCCAGCACCCCCTTCTGGACTCCTTAGGTACTGCATGCACGTGTGCACATACAGATATGCAAGAACACACACACATAAAATAAAAACCAATAAATCTTTTTTATTGATATTTTTTTGAGTTCTACATGTTTCTCTGCTCCCCTCCCTGCCAATAAATCTTTAAAACCCCTTCTTGTGGCATATTGTTGCGATGGCTTCATCTCATTATTCACTGCAGTTCTCTTACAACAAGTTGTGCACAGGGAAAGCACAGTGTATCGAGGGGCTTCCACTCCCTGTGGTTGTCGGCATCCCCTGAGGGTGATGCCCTGCAGAGAATCAGAGGGCACAGTGAACGTTGTCTTTTCTTGTTGTCCTCTCTCAAACGTGTCCGGGCTGCAGCCTCCTGTGCCTTCCTAAAGCACTGCTAGAAGCCTTGGGGAGCAGAGGCCGAGGCTGGCATGGCTGTGCCTTGAGTACCAACATGGGGGAGCTTCCTTCTCGCCTTGAGTCAAGGGCTTCGTCCGTGACCATATCCCACGGGAGTCACTTCTGTGGAACTTCAGGGAGACTCCTTCGTACGCCGAACAGTGGGTTTTCCTCACATGGATCATCCCATTCTCTCAAGCGCCTGCCATCACAGACATGTGTGACATTGCCATCTCTTCCAGAAACGTCCGTGTGAAACTGTCATGCCAGGAGGAAGCACAGATACTTGGCCACGAGGCCTGGGGAAATGAGCAGCTTTTCTGCCCCTTCTTTTCCCTCCCCTCCCCCTTCCTTCTTTCCATTGGACAAATCTTGACTTAGCCTCAAGGCTTTCCACAGAGGCGCAGCGCTGACTGTGGCTCCAGCCATAGACTGGCATCAGCATTCCCCCCCCCCCCCATCAGCCAACGCAGGGGACTGGGATCTCCACCGCCCAGCTGGAATTCCCTCCAGCTGGGCCATGACTTTAATCAGCCATCCCAGGTGTCCCCTGTAGCTCAGCAGTAACCAGGATTTTAGTGTTCTAATATGAGACACAAATGGCTTGAACACACCTTGGCTGTCTCAAAATACCTAGCCCAGCTTCCTTTCCCTAGACTAACCCCATGCATGGGATCAGCTTCCCTGCAAGGCAGCTCCACTTAGCATGTGATCTCAAGTGTCTTAGTGTTAGGTTTACTTCAGACCTTCAATTCATAGGAAAGGTTGGGATACCTTTGGGTTTATTTCAGCCAACCCTATGAAATGGAAGGTATTGGCAACATTTCAATCATCTTTTCATTTCTATCAGACCTGATAGGAATGGGGAATTCAGACCTCCTCCCCTTGCAAGGGAGAGAGATGCTCATTTATCTCATTCATTCATTCATTCATTCATTCATTCATTTGTCATTCATTTGTTCATTTATTCACGTGCATCCTTTCTGGGTACATATTTTGTGTCAGGTCTTAGCTACCAAAAAAGAAACAAAGATGGACGAGAATTAGTTCTTTTTTCCCAAGGTGTTAGTGAGTGGAACGAGGAGTATGGTAGCAACTCAGAGAGAAGAGGTCCTGGCTTGGAAACCTGCAATGGGCAACCATCAGAGATAGATCTAGAGGGAGGTGTCTTGTTTCCCTAACCAGGGCTGTTCACAGGGTTGCTGTGATTCTGACCCTCCTCCATCAGTCCTTTGTCGATGCTATGTTCTGCACATGGCATCCAGCAGCCCCACACCTGGAAAAAGCAATAAGCATTTATGTCATCCTAGGTCCTAAGATTAAGTCTATAAATAAATGGCGGTGGCTGCACTTCTCTCCTGGTCACTGGATGTCGTAAAAGTGGCTGAGTGCAAACGGGGGTGCGGTGGGGGTGGCCTTCCCTTTAATGGGGGTGTGGTGGGATGGCCTTCCCTTTAATGGGGGTGGGGTGGGGGTGCATTCCCTTTACTAACAGCTGGGTGTTAATGGCCACGGATGAACGAAGCTGAGCCGCATCTGAGTAGCCTCAAAGGGCAACCTGGGGGCCCTGGTCTGATTGGCTGCATCTGTGAGAAGGCCAGCTGGTCACCCAGTGCAGAGAGAGTCTCCTCCGTCCGTACTTGGTCCGTACTTGGTAGAGTCCTGGTGGAAGATTCCGGGGTGCACATGAAAAGAGTTTAGGGGTTACAATCTCGCCTGTTACCATGGCTCTGAGGAAAGGTTCTTGATCTGGAACCTCTCAACTTTGACATATATCCCTGCTTCTGTCTTCTGCAGCTTGGGTAACCTTGGGCATCTCAATCTCTTGGGACCGACTGTAAAATTGGCTGTGGCCAGGCACTGCCGGTTGTCCCTCAAATAGTTATTGCTCCCCACCAAACCCAGCCCTGGGCTCACCTATGTACTAATGTGCGTCCCCCAGAGGGTGTCATATTCGGGCTAAGCCAGTGATTGTTTCAGGAGCCGATGTGTAAACAGATTCCAACCAACCAAATCCTGACCAGAAGTTCCAGTTGGAGGATTATGCAAAACATTCTCTTTTTTTTTTTAAATTTCTGCTTATAACGTCATAGTTCTAGCTGGGGCTCACAGCGATGACGCAATGAGCTTCGGCAGGAATTCCACGTGCTAGGGATGAGGAAAAGATGTCAATGACAAAGCTGAACCGGTACATCCAAAGAATTCTTGCTCTAGCGGAAAAGCTTTTGCTAGTCTTTGGGTGCTCTGCTACTTGAACCAGGAGCTTCCCTAACTGATAAGAGGTAATGATGAGAACTTTCCAGAGCTCCCAGGGGAATCGTGGGACAGGTGTGTGCTGTCTAGCCACACTGCTGTCACCTGCTTTCTTATTCTCACTGTGTGCAGAGTGTCGGAGGACCACGTAGGAAGACACACTGGTGGTAGGATATTTGCTGGCCTCCAGAAATCCCAGGTGGCACAATACAGCAAAACGGAATTGTCAGTACCTGCTGGAGCTCACCTCTTCAGTTATACAACCCTGAGACACTCACATGGACTAAACAGAAATGTAGCCCAGAGATTCTGAGAGTAGAAACTGTCCCAAGGTGGAAGGCGACGGAACAGATTGCCTCCATTCATTCAAGTATCCGTTCCACCCACAGCTCTTACTAGTGACTGGTAATTCCTCTTCTAAGAGGAATTCAGCATGGGAACTTTGGAAAGTTTTCTCTCTCCTAGGAGGGAATCACAAGAATAGCGGGTGTTTTCCCTTCTCTCTATACCGTGATATTTGTCTGAGAGAGACATCTGAAGCCATGGTGCCACGTGCTGCCAGGCTGAGGATGACTGGCGGAGCTGATCCGGGAGATGAGAAGGTCCCGGGCCCTACCTTGTCCCACTCCTGGAATGCTAAGCCTATCAGCTAAATATTTACTTAGGGCTTACCAGCTGGGGGTTTGAAGGGTTTTGCTGGAAACATTTTGATACTCAGAGTTGACTTAAAGATTTCTGTTTAATCAAGGAAAGCCCATGTGTCCACACAGTTTTATTGAACCAGGCTCTTGTGGGAAGTGAGGTGGGGCTTCGGGAAGGAAGGTGGCACTTAGTCAATTGCTGCATATTGACGAAAGGGACCCTTCAGCTGAGCTGGAGGAGGCGCTTCGTTTCTGTGGTGGTTAATGCTGTCACCTTGACAAGGTCTAGGGGACAAGTCTCTGGGCATGCCTGTGCAGGAATTTCTAGATTGGTATGGCTAAGTCCACGTACTAAATTAGAGAGGGGAAGGCTCAAGGTCCGGCATCCACCTCTCTGCTTCTTGGCTAGGTATAGGGTAACCGGATGCCTTATGATCTTCTCCTAGGAGTTCCTCACCGTTGTGGGTGGTACTCTCAAACTGTGACCCCAAGCAAACCCCTCCCTAAGTTTCTTTGCCAGGTATTTTGTTGCAGCGATGAGAACAGCAACTAACACAGAAAATTGCAAACCCAGCTATATGGATTTATGGGAGTCATGTGGAAGAATTTGGAACACTTAGATACACACGGGGCTTAGTGGGCCATTTTGGCAAAGATTTGGAAGACGGGAATTGTAAGCGACAGCGCTTACTTACTAGGCCAAGGTTACCTGATACGGCCCGTGAGAAATGAATCTTTGACAGGCGCAGGTTGAAGGGATCACAGCAAGACTGAGGTTGTGACACGTTTATTATAAGCAATCAGACTTTTTATATCCTTATCAGAAACAGAATATACCGGCTGCTGCCAGGATCAATACAATGGTAATTGCCAGGATACGATGATGTTTGCTCGCCATATAGGGCACACAAGATTAGTGTCTATGACTGATTATCCGGCCAAGCTCCCCGATGCTTTGATGACGCCTAGGGAATGCAGAGATACAGAGGTGGGAGGTGGCCTGAATGCTTCATTGCCTTAGGGAGTGCCTTGGTTTCTGAGGAACTGGAAGGGGACACAGTGCCCCAGGAACCATGGGCTCTCACAAGAAAATCCTATGAGGAGAGCCTCTCAAGGCAGCTAGACCAGGCCAACTCCATGGTTCCTCGCACAGAGTACCAACAGAAACGTGGGTAGGAAAGGCCCACGCATGAGGTTAAAAAGGGGAACAGGAACTCTATCAAGACCTGGCACAGATGCCGTTTGTATTATAATCCGGCACAGAGTCTGACTGAGGTGTGCGTGTGTCTAGAGAACTTGAACAAGATTGAATTAAAAAAATCAGTAGACGAAATTGTTTGGTAAAGGACAACTCAAGAGCAGGGCGGTGGTGGCGCACGCCTTTAACCCAGCACTCGGGAGGCAGAGGCAGGCGGATCTCTGTGCGTTTGAGGCCAGCCTGGTCTACAAGAGTTAGTTCCAGGACAAGCTTCAAAGCTACAGGGAAACCCTGTCTCAAAAAACCAACCAACCAACCAACCAAGCAACCAACCAAACAAACAAACAAACAAAAAAGGGCAGCCTGCAGGGTATGTTGTGGTTGTCTGAGGTTACTTTTATCCAAGTGTACAGTAAGAGAAAAACAAAGCGTGCCGTTTGGTGGGGGAAAGGAGGGAGTTTAAACGTACAGGCGAGGCTGATATTGAGAAAGCATCTGTAATTGTTAAGGAGATTAGCGCCGTTCCGGACAAACTTCTTGCTCTGCACCGGGACAGTAGGAAAGGAACCCTGAGGAAGCCCCAACTTGTTCCTTACCCTCTGAAAATGCAAATCCATTTGAATGAAGAGAGCCTAAACCCAGAACGCTAGTGCAAAATAAAATAAACAAAAAAACCAGCAAAACAAACTCCAGTAACAACACACCACCCAGGGAAGTGTTTCTCCAGGGTCAATCTGGAAAGCACGCAGTAGCCAATACCACTGTGGTCCAAGGGGCCAGGTTACATCTTGAGCTGACCACAGAACTTGGCAGCATGATCCACATGCTAGCAGTTTTGTGAGTATAAAACAAATGCAAGACTGAGTGGGTTCTGGAAGGTTCCAAAAGGCTATTGAGGCCAAACAGTGTGAGGAAGGGCTGCATTCCTTAGAAGGAGGTCCTGATGCTGCTGCATGACTCTGTGCATGCAGCACAGAGACCTGTAAAGGAGGCCAGAGGATGCTGGGGATTCTGAGACCTTTGGATGTCCACCAAGGAAAGTTTCAGGAATGAAATGGACTGGCCCACGACAAAGGCTATGTGTGTTTGTAGGGTCTCAGGAAACGCCAAAAGAAGACCCCAGACTCAAATAATATGTAAGAGCAAAGGGCTAGACATCAACAAACCAAACAATCCAATTAAAAAAAAGAAAAAAAGGAAAAAATCTCAGCAAGGAAACCTCAACAGAGGATTTTTTTATGTGAGAGGGGGGTAAGGTGGTGACACAGAGTTTCTCAGTAGCTATGGAGCCAGTCCTTGAACTTGCTCTGTAGACCAGGCTGGCCTTGAACACAGAGATCTGCCTACCTCTGATTCCCGAGTGCTGTGATTAAAGGCGTGCACCACCACTGTCTGGTAAGGAATCTTAAATGACTGAGAAAAATTTAAAGGAATGTTCAACATCCTTAGCTGTAACAGGGCCCCAGACCTTAGCATAACTGACTTCATGATGGAAGTGCCATTCAGACTGTAAAAGTCAGCACGTAGACAACACCACTTGCCAAAACTAAAAAAAGACCTAATTCGTCAAAATCTATATAGCTCTGGAAAAGTCTCAAAATGTACTAACCCTGCATTTTAGCTTCTGGCTAACTGATCTTGTTAACTGAAGTATGTCAACCCAGAACATGGTTTTTGTGCTTAAAAGCTCATCCTGAAAAAGGCTCAGAGCTAGACTGGGATCCCCCAAAGTCCTGGTGTAGTCGCCAGCTGGCTAATAGACTTTCTATTGGCTTAAACCCATGCCCAAGCAATCTTCTCTGGTGAATACCCAACAACATGGCCATCAGGGAAATGCAAATAGAAGTGGCTTTGAGATTCCATTTTACACCGGTTGGAATGGCAAAGATCAAAACCACAAGTGACAACTTGTGCTGGAGAAGATGTGGGGAACAGGGGGAACACTCCTCCATTGCTGGTTGGAGTGCAAACTTGTAGAACCACTATGGAAATTAAACGTATTTATTTACTATGAGTGTGTATGTATTGCATACACACAAATATGCATGTGTATATGTTTGCATGTGTGAATGTGGAAGCCAGAGAAAGATGTCAGAAGTCTTCTACTGTGGTTTGTCTCATCACCTTGAGACAGGGTTTCTTGCTGAACCAGAAACTCACTGTTAGGGTTGGTGGCTAGCATGCTCCCAGAACCTGAACCTCCAATGCTGGAGTTACAGACAAGCATAGCCATGTTGGCCTTTTTATGTGGGTTCTAGGGAATTTTAGCTCGAGTCTTCACGCTTTCACAGATACTGCTTGCATCTGCCTAGCCATCTCCCCAGCTTTTATTTAAGTGCTGAAACTGTTAAAGACCATGGGGGCTTTTGAAACTGGACTGATTGTATTTTCTATTATGAGATGGGCTATGAGCCTATGGAGATAAGGGGTAGAAGTTGTGGCTAAAAACTGTATGTTTGGGTTTCAAGTTGACGGAGGGTGGACTTGTGATGGCTAATATTGATGACCAATGTGACAAGGTCTAGAAACACCTAACACATAAACTTCTGGGCATATCTGTGGGAGAGTTTCTAGACTGCGTTAATTGAAATCCGAAGATCCACCCTGAAGTGGATGCCACCATTCCACGGTCTATGGTCCTGAATAACTAACTGTAAGGGCGGAAGTCAGCTGAGTACCAGCGCTCACTTTCCTGGTCCCTGACTGGATGCAACGTGACCAAGCTCCTGTGCCGTTCCTTCCTTGCCGTGATGGACTCTGCTTTTGTACTGGACTAACAACCCTTCCTTCCTTCCTTCCTTCCTTCCTTGAGTTCTTTGCCAGGTATTTGCTACCCCAGTAAGGAAAATAATTAACCCATTCGGTGACAGCCGCAGGTTGGTACGGGAATCACAGCATTCTTCAATGACACTCGACCTGCAGAGGGCTTCCTTCCTTCCTTCCTTGAGTTCTTTGCCAGGTATTTGCTACCCCAGTAAGGAAAATAATTAACCCATTCGGTGACAGCCGCAGGTTGGTACGGGAATCACAGCATTCTTCAATGACACTCGACCTGCAGAGGGTGACTTGTTTGAAGGAACTGGCTTGCCTGACTCTGGGGGCTCAAAATCTGTAGAGTGGGCTGGAGTTGGAGACCCAGGAGAGAGCTGGTGCTGTGGTCCAAGGTGAGGCCTGTCTGCTGCTGAGTTCACTCCCGCTTAGGGGAGGTCAGACTTTTTGTGCCATTCTGGTCTTCTCTGGTTGGATGAAGTCCACTCCTATGAGGAGGAAGCTGTCTTTGTTCACATCCAAGATTATAAATGCTAATCTCATCTGCAGACATCCTAAAGGATGTCTGACTGACCATCTATTTTGGGGCAAATGGCCTTTTCAATTTGATACCATAAGATTAACTATCACACCTGCCCCATAGAGGACAGAGAACTTGATGAGAACTTAGCTTGGATGCTCAAAGATGCCCTTGGCAGAGAGCCAGGATTTAAAATACCCTACCTATCAGCACTGCCCGAAGAAGTTGCCATCCCATTTTACAGATGTGTAAACAGAGGCTTACTGGAGACAAGAGAGTCACCAAACATACCAGATATACTGAGGACACTTGCCAATAGGGTGCTGGCCTGTTCGTTCAGCTGTGCCATGGTTCAGCACCCACAGTGATGGCAGCTCTTACTCTTATTTGCTCCTTGGGGAGGTTTGCCAGATCACATGAAAGCAAGAGGAAATAAAGACGGTGGACATTTTGGGACAGAAGGTGCCTTCTGCTTCATTCATCCTAGCCTTGGAACCAACAAAACATGGGGGCAACTATCTCGTATTAAGGAATGGTATTGATTGAGCTCAGATCCTTCCCAGGCTGTGTGCAGGACGTTTTGGAGGTAGTAATGGATGGGGCAGACGGTGGATCTTTATACTTGAGATCCAGAGTCCATATCAAACCGCCTCCTGGCCCGGATGGAGTTGCTGCTTGGGTCTGATGGTGTAGCACCCAGGATTGCTTGACCTGATGTCTCAGGCTCTTGGTCGGGAAGGGAAGGGTAGAGGGACGAGGAGCTGAGGGTTAACTAGTCGGAACAGAGGGAATGGGGACCAGGAGTTGTATGAACGAAGTGGGGGCTGAGAGAGGGCGGTGTGTTTAGGAGTTCAGGAAAGAGACAAGCCTAGTCTCCGCAGTGATCTGTTTGTAGGAGCTGCCTGATTTAGCAGAAAATCGCACACGCTGGCCCTGGCGTGGGCCTGTGGAAGGTATTTCCTCCCTAGGCCTGGGTCAAGTTTCATTCATAGGTACTGTCTAAAATTAGACCCTTGCCTTTCATTCTAGTCCAAGTTCCCTGCCTAGCGTAATATTTGGGAGAAACAGGCAACTCCATTAAAAGCACGCCTTCCTCCCTCGGCCCCTGGCCCGCGGACTGCGCCCTGTCCCTGCTGGCGGCCGCCACGGCTCATAAACCCGGGTCTAAATTCAAAGCATCCGCTCTGACTGGTGACCCCGAGCTTCCAGGCAAACCAGGGCTGCCTTCTGCAGCTCACACCACAGGCTCAGCCAGGTCATGGCAAGATGCCCAGTTCATGCCTGTGGCCTTGGTGAGGGGAGCATGAGGACAACTCCCCAGAGGCAGGAGGGGCCTGGCACCTGTGGGCGAAGTGCAGGTATATGTTTGGGCCAGTCTGGTGTCTTCCCCTACAGGCTCCGGGAGCCGATCACCAGCCGCTGCCTTACTGTTGGTTGTTATTCTCCAAATCAACACAGCCTCGGAGGACTCAAGGAGAGAGTGAGCTGCCCCATGCTCGGTCTGATGCTCCCATTTAATTAGCATTTCCTGATCTTAGGTATCTGGAGATTTTTTTGGGCCATGAATTAGAGAAGGAGGATGCTGGAAAATGCTGGCCTCGAGGAGCTGTGGAGAAAAGCACCAGCCGGACGATGGTGGCGCACGCCTTTAATCCCAGCACCCGGGAAGCAGAGGCAGGCGGATCTCTGTGAGTTCGAGACCAGCCTGGTCTACAGAGCTAGTTCCAAGACAGGCTCCAAAGCCACAGAGAAACCCTGTCTTGAAAAACAAAAAACAAAAAAAACAAATAAACAAAAAAAAAAAGAATAGCACCAAGGCCTGAACACGGAAGGGTCTTTGCCTTCATATCTTGCCTCAGTTTCTCTCCCGGCAGTGGTACCCACTCTCCTCTTCCAGTGCTCCTGTTTTGGTGGCCATGGAGGAATGTGGCTGAGTGGTCCCACTGTCTAAGGGCTAGCTGTTGGTATAGAGCATGGGCTCTCCTTCCTGGGTCTAGTTCAGAAGTCTTTAAGAACCACCCCAGATGACTTGGCTTCTGTAGGCGCCTGCCTCTGAGCGTTCAACCTCAGCAAAGAAGGAGGCTTTCCTAGAGCAGTGGTTTGGCAGAGGAATGTCCCCTTAGAGGCTTGAGTTTGAACACTGTGGTGGAGCTGTTTGGAGAGTTTAGGAGGTGGAGTCTGGCTGGAGGAGGTACATCACTGGGGGAACACTTGGAGGATGTATAGTTTTTGATGATGTATGTGACACTTCTCGTTCTCTCTCGGTTTCCTATTTATATGGAAATGTGATCAGCTGGCTTCCTCCTACTGCCTCAGCCATTGCTCGGCAGGTGACAAAAGGCTTCCTGGAAGAGATGACTTCCAGCGTCACTAGTAGGTTTTATTTGGGATCCAGATGCAAAAAGCAGAGGTTGCACAAAGACAGACACATGCGAAAACCTCAAAGCAAGACCTGGACCTGTTGGGTAGAAGCCTGGCCCTGGCCCTGAGACCACGATGACCTTGGCCAGGCTGTGTCTCTCTGGGCCTCAGTTTCCACAAGTGCAGCTAGGAATCCTGGCTCTTCCTGTACAGACATTAGAGCCAGGCTGGCAGCTCAGTGAGTGTCACTGTTGCTCAAGGCAGTGATACTCCATCAACCGGTTCCTTGTCACCTCTGATCTCAACTCAGGCATCTAAGGGACAACTCCAGAAAGGCCTCTGTCTGAACAGCTTTCAAAATGGCTTTCCTTTTCAGAATCTAGCTTATCATTTTGTCAGAACTTCCAGCTTGTAGCTGTTTGGTTTATTTTCTTGTTTCTAGTCCACTTTAGACCAGGCCAACTGGTCCCTGACAGTGAGGAACAGGGCTTGTTCTCTCCCGTGCCCCCTCCTGTGTTCAGAACTAAGTTGGTGTCTGCAGAATCAATGGGCACAAGCCTGTAGACATGCGGAAGTGAAGTCTGACAGTCTCCCGTGGGAAGGTGGGTTTGTCCAGACAAGCTGTGACCGAGGCTGGTGTCCAGTCACTCCTACAGAGCTCTCTCACGGCCATTGGAAAAACCCAGTCCCACTGTGGTAGAAAGCAGGGACAAAGCTACAGCTCTCCCCATTTCCCACTGCTCCTGCAGACAGGCTGGGAAGATGGACAGGAGATATGCTTGGATCTGGGACCCATGCTGTTTCCCCAGCTACTCCGGGACCTCTTGTTTTTACCCTCTCCTGCGTCTTCCTCATTCTGGGAATAACACTCCCCCAGAGTTGAGTGAAGTGTGAGGTGAGCGAGTGTTGAGAGATCTTTGTACAATGTGTGACGGTGTATTGCTGTGATTGCTGTAATAGAAAGCTGAATGGCCAATAGTTAGACAGCAGGTAGAGGTGGGACTTCCAGAGACAGAGAGGACTCTGGGAAGAAGAAAGGCGGAGTCGCCAGTCAGACACAGAGAGGAGACAGAAGGTGCAAGATGGAAGAGAGGTAATGCCATGTGGCAGAACACAGATTAAAAAATATGGGTTAATTTGAGTTCTAAGAACTAGTTGAGACAAGTCTAAGCTAAAGGCCAAGCTTTCATAATTAATAGGAAGTCTCTGGATCATTCTTTGCAGGCTGGTGGTTCAAAGATAGTCTGGCAAGAAAGCTTGTTACATTTGAGGGGACTACTTGGTTATGCCAACCAGCTTTGGAGTCATGTCCTGGTGTCAGCTCTGGATGGACAGCTGACCCCCTTCCCCCCATCCCACCCTTCATGGTCTTCTTCCCTTGCTGGCTGGAAAATTCCTAGAATCCCTCGGTCTTCCCTTTTGGTGTAGTTTGGCTTCCCAAAAGGATGTTGGAGTGAGAATGTATGAATCCAGAAAGTACTAGCCCAAGGGAGTGGCCTGGGGGACAGGAAGTCAGTGTGGGGAGCAGTAACTGTGAGCTTCTCTGCTGAGTACTGCTCCTCTGTGAGATTGTGCAGAAAGGATGCCTTGGAGGCTGCTTGTTTGGGGCAGGTGCAAGGGGCTGACTGCCGTAGGGCCGAGGGGCCTGTGGTAAGTATTAACTGCACAGCACTCTGGCCAGACCTGTTGTTGAGAAGCCCTCACAGACTGTGGGTCAAGATGTAGGGGAGGGGTGAGTGCCACAGGCCTGTGGGAGGGGCCAAACATCTGCTTGTCTGTGATGGATTTCAGTTGGGTCACTAATAGAGCCAAGGCCAGCCCCTCATTAGGTGTCTTGGGTACCAGATTTCCCTTTGTGCCTAGGTTCTTGAGGCCCTGGGTCAGAGACAGACACAGTGGTTGCCCTTTGCTGGGTGCTGCAGCGTTGCTCTGAGGGAAGCTTGATCATCTCCTCCTGACATCTGAAGAGAGGCTGAGAGAATGGGCAATGGCATGGCCATGTTGCTAGTGCTCTGCATTAGTAACATGTATTTTTTATTCTTTTATATATATTTTTGTTTCCCGAGACAGGGTTTCTTTGTGTAGCTTTGGTGCCTGTCCTGGAACTCACTCTGTAGACAGAGGTCTGCCTGTTTCTGCCTCCTGAGTGCTGGGATTAAAGACAAGTGTCACCACCATCTGGTCACAACATGTATTCTTAACTGCTGAGCCATCTCTCCAATCCCTTTAACTACTGTTTTAATGTCTTCCCTATAGCCTCATGGAAATATTTACTTGATTCCTTGAAGTACCTTCTGCAGTGCTGGCTTGACAACCACAGACTCTTTCAACATGTCTTTGTTGTGGAAACATTTCTCTGTCAATTACAACAGGTAGATTTGCTGGGTATAGTAGTCTGGCTTGGCAATTTCTATCTCTCAGAACCTGAAGCACATCACTTCAAGGCCTCTTGGCTTTTAAAGTTTAGGTTCAGAGATCTACTGTTATCCTAATGGGTTCATCTCTCTATGCAATTTGCTTTTCTCTTCCAGTTTTCAGTATCCTTTCTCTTTTCTCTGGATTTAGTGTATTAACTGTGATGTGATGTGGAGAGCTTCTTTTCTAGGCTTGTCTGTTTCTTATTCAGATTTTCTCCTATATATACATAGTCATCTCTTTACCTAAAACTGAACATTTTATTGAAATTGTTTTCTAAGATTTAGCATGAAATTCTTCTGTGCTCATGATTGACAGATTGTCTTAAAAATAAAATCACTTTATTTAATGAATTCACAAATAACATTACTTAGCTTGATTAAAGAAACCACTGACCCAGTTCCAAACTCTGTACACCTCAGTGAACAGTTAAAATACTATACAGTTAGACTACAGTTAGAATATCAAACAGTTATAACATAGTTAGAATGCCATACAGTTTGAACACAGTTGAATACCATACAGTTTGAACACAGTTAGAATACCATACAATTCGAACACAGTTAGAATACCATGCAGTTAGAACACAGTTAGAATACCATACAGTTCAAACATAGAATATCATACAGTTAGAACACAGAATACCATACAATTAGAATACCATACAGTTAGAATACCATACAGTTAGAATACCATACAGTTAGAATACCATACAGCTAGAATGCCATACAATTGGAATACTATACAGTTAGAATACCATACAGTTAGAACACAGAATACCATACAATTATAATACCATACAATTAGAACAACATACAGTTAGAATGCCATACAATTAGAATACCATACAGTTAGAATACCATACAGTTAGAACACAGAATACCATACAGTTATATTACCATGCAGTTAGAACACAGAATACCATACAGTTAGAATACCATATAGTTAGAACACAGAATACCATACAGTTAGAATACCATACAGTTAGAATACCATAAATTTAGAACACAGAATACCATACAATTAGAACACGATAAAGTTAGAATACAGAATACCATACAGTTAGAATACCATAAAGTTAAAATACAGAATACCATACAGTTAGAATACCATACAGTTAGAATACCATACAGTTAGAATACCATACAGTTAGAACACAGAATACCATACAATTAGAATACCATACAGTTAGAATACAATTAGAATGGCCATTCTTCTTTAGAGTTTTATATTTTTATGTAGCTATCCATCACAAAAATTACAGTTAAAATAGAAAAGCAATTAGCTTTATACTCTCTATAATGATTCCTGCATCCTTTTGTATGCATTTCATTCTTTTTCTTCTTTATTTATTTATTAAAAATTTCAGCCTCCTCCCATCCCCCCATTTCTCTCCCACTCCCCCACTCCCCCTCTCCTTCCCTCTCCAGTCCTAAGAGAAGTCAGGGTGTCCTGCTCTGTGGGAATCTACATTTCATTCTTATCACCTAATATTACCCTTTCTTGGCTCCCTTTCTGAATGCTATATCATGCCCACCCTTACAACTGTACACACATGGTGTAGGAGTTCCTTCTGTTTATGTGTTGCTTTCATTGGTTAATAAAGAAACTGCTTTGGGCCTGGTGATAGGGCAGAACTTAGGTAGGCGGGGAGACAGAACTGAATTCTGGGAGGAAAAAGAGAGTCAGAGAGAGAGCGCCACCATGGAGACGCCAGGTCAGACATGCTAAATCTTTCCCGGTAAGCCACGACCTCGTGGTGATATACAGATTATTAAAAATGGGTTAAATTAAGTTGTGAGAGTTAGCCAATAAGAGGCTAGAAATAATGGTCAGGCAGTGTTTTAATTAATACAGTTTCTGTGTGATTATTTTGGTGTAAGCTAGCTGGGCAGCTGGAACAAAGGACCCGCTCTTCTTTCAACACACACACACACACACACACACGCGCGCGCGCGGCTAGGATCTGCATATGGAGAAGTAGATGCATTTTTTCTTTCTAAGTTTGTGTAACCTTGCTTCATATTATATATTCTAAGTTCATTCTTTTCCTGAACATGTAATTTCATTTTTCTTTAGAACCGAATAACATTTCATTTTACATAGTATGACATTGTTATTATCCATTTATCTATTGATGGACATTTCATTGCTATCATAAATAAAATATCCTTAAACATTGTTGTGCAAATATCTCTACAGTGGGATATGGAGTTCTTTGGGTATATGCCCTGGATGAACTTGCTGGGTCATGGTAGTAATGTTTTGAAGAGCCTCCAAACTGATTTCCACAATGGCTGTGTTAATTTGCGTTCCTACCAACAGTAAGAGTTCTTCTGTCCCCACACCCTCTCCGATGACATTTGTCATCAGATTTTTTTGTTGACAGACCTTCTGACTGGAATGAGGAGGAATTCAAAGCAGTTTTGATCGCCTTTAAAAACAGCTACTTCTAGCTGGGCAGTGGTGGTGCTGGCCTTTAATCCCAGCACTTAGGAGGCAGAGGCAGGTGGATCTCTGTGAGTTCGAGGTCAGCCTGGTCTACAAAGCAAGTTCCAGGACAGCCAGAGCTGTTACACAGAGAGACCCTGTCTCAAAAAAAAAAAAAAAAAAAAAAAGTTATGGATGCCCATTTGCGTCTCTTCTTTTGAACTGCCTATTCAGATTCTTGAAGCCCTTGGAAAGCAAACTGATCAAACCAAAGAGCACAAGCCACCAGGAAGTCACATTCCTCTATAGCCTCTTCTTTACCTCCTGCCTCCAGATTCCTGCCTTGAGTTCCTGCCCTGGTGTCCCTCGGTGATGGACTGTAAACTGTAAGCTGTGAAATGAAATAAATCTTTTCCCCTGGTATTTGTTCTGCGATGCTTTGTAAAATCTGGATTAGCACCTTGTCTGCAGTGTGGCTGCTAGAAAATTTTCTCTCTTACTGTGAGCTTTGATGACGGTTTTTTTTTTTTTTGCTGTGCCAAAACTTTTAATTTTTTGTTCATCTGCATTTTCTTCATCCTTAATAGTTGTAGCCATGGTTCTTTTTATAATTGACATCTATATCTACACATATCATTTGTATATCAATATGCTAGTCTTTGTTGTCTGGAAGAGATCTGTGTTTTTACTTTCCTACCTACATGTGTTACTTTGATCTCTGCTGATAGGATAAAACCATAACCGAAAGCAACTTGGGAAAGAAGGGTCTTATTTCAAGGCAGGAACCCGGAGGCAGGAACTGAAGCAAAGGCCATGGAGGGTGCTGCTTACTGGCTTACTCCCCATGGCTTGATCAGCCTATTTCCTAATACAACCCAGGCTACCTTCCCAGGGGTGGCACCATCCACAGTGGGCTGGGCCCTTCCTCATCAATCACTAGTTAATGCAATACACTACAGACACACCCAGGGGCAAGTATGATGGAGGTGACTCCTCAACCAAGGTTCCCCTTTTTCAGGTGACTCTAGTTTGTGCTAAGTTGAGGAAAACTGGCCAGCATGCTGCACTTCAACCAGGCGTTCAATCTCATAGAGAGTTCTGTTCTTTCTAAGGGGTCTGCTCTGTGCAGGGGTCAGGAAGCTGTCATCACTGAGTCCGTCAGGCTTGTGATAGGGTGATCATTAGTGATCACAGTCTCAGTGTGGGAGATGAAGTGGCTGGGAACAATGACTATCAGTATGTGACCTGCGTCAAGAAGGAGGCTGCTGTATAGGTCCAGCCAACAGCCACCATGCAGGAGGTGGAATTTCTCCAGTCCCGTCCTTTCATGCTTCAGAAGAAGCCAGGGGTCATTTTATCTTCTGAGAAGTCTGCAGTCTTTCATTTTAAAACGTGGCATGGAGAGACATAATGTAGGTGACTTAACATGACTGCCAGACCTGAGCCCTAGCATGGTAGCCTAGGACTTCTGCTTAATCTGTAAGAGCAGGTGTGCATGTGTGCACATGGGTTTGTGTGTGTGTGTTGTATCTATGTGCATTGTATGTGTGTGTTGTGTGTTTTGTGTTGTATGCATTGTGTTGTGTGTATGTGTGCATGCATGTATATGTGAATTTAATGACGTTCTTATCTCTAATTATGAGTGCAATGTGCTCCTTCACACTCTGGTTACCGTACTCACCAATATCATCCTGTTACATTTCCCCATGTCCTTGTCATTGGACAGTTAGATTATTTCAGGGGTTCTCTGTAAGCCATGCTGGGATAACCCCCTTCAGATGGTGCTTCATGCCTTTCCATCCTTGTGGCTGCCTGTCATAAAACTGGACCAGGAAAGTTTGTTTCTGGTGTTGACTTCTCCTCTAACCCAGATTCTCCGAGGATAAAGAAACTTCTCTGCCCAAACAAAAGAAGGATTGTTGTCAGTGTGTGTGACCTGAGAGAATGGGGTTGGAAAGAAGGGAGTCACCCTTGTGATGCCATCATAGGGAACTGGGGAGGCTGAGCCACTGCTAAGGAGAGCAGCTTTCATTGAGAAGATGCCCTAACAACTGTCTGCTGAACCACTATGATGTCATTGACTTGGCCCTCCATTCAGGGATCTACTTGACCCAATCTCATGGGTCTTCTGTCACAGAACACAAACCGTTCCAGCTTTCTCCAGAACAATCATGATTGCATCCACAACTTGAAACTTACTTGTAGAAGTTAACTCGATTTGAGAAATAATCAGGCTAGCTAAAAGATAAACAATTATATTTTTATTTACTATAAGGGGAAAATTCACAAAACCAGAATGAGAAGTCCAAGCTTAGCTGTGTGGCAAGGGAACGAGAGGGAGAGAGAGAGAGAGAGAGAGAGAGAGAGAGAGAGAGAGAGAGAGAGAGCGCGCATCTATCTGGGCCATGTGTCTGTTTTTCTCTGGGTCCCAGAAAGCCATACCCTAACTTAGTCCCACCTCTTAAAGATAATTGGTTTACAAGGCTTTCCCATCACCTCCCCCTTTTACCTAAACAAGAGCGATTCAAACCCAGTACCAAACTATATACAATAGGAATAGATATCAAGTATAAAATTATAAACAACATAAACAATAAGCAAGGAAGAGATGACTCAGAGGTTAAGAGCACTGACTGTCCATCCAGAGGTCCCAAGTTCAATTCCCAGCAACCACTTGGTGGCTCAGAGCCATCTGCAATGAGATCTGGTGCCCTCTTCTGGCCTGAAGCTTTTCTCCTGTTAGAGGCCACTGTTTAACTGTTATTGGTTTCTCAGTTAACAACCATTTTAAAGGTAGGGCAGTTAGTATCTCTGAAGGTTTGTCAATTTCTTTGTGTTCTTGTGCAGCCTGAATGGCTGGTGATCTTTGTCTATAATATCTTACCCAGAAACATAAGTTTTTGGGGCTGTAGGAATGTTAATCTGGGTATTCTACTGATGCAATAGGTCATGACCCCACAATTTCATTCACTGCAATATTAGCTACATATAGCCTCAGCCTCCCTATCTGTCTTTCTGGCCCTATGCATTTGACCCATCTCATGCTTTGTTTTACTTGAGATAGAGTTCCAATTCCTAGAAACTGAACACCTACCTATTGAAGAGGCCAATTCGAATGCCAAGATTCTGGGGTAATGATACTTACATCTGCACCTGTGTCTAGTAAGCCTTCAATAAAAATGCCATTTATACATACTCTTAGCTTTGGTCTTTGATCATTTATAGAAGCTGCCAGAATAAATGTGTTTTCTATGTCCTACTGGAGTGTTTAATCCATTCTCCATATCTATTTTATTATCCAGACCAGTATGTTTTTTTTTTATGGTAGGCACTGGATTTTTTAATTTTCCTGGTAAGACACGTTCTCCACAGTAACTGGAAATGATTGGGCCATGTTTGTAATGAGGGCATGCGAGAGCCCCCACCCCCAAGGAGTTTCCTGATAATATCAGGTTACCTTGTCTGTCTTTGGTTGACCTACATTTATTGGTCCAATGTTAACCTTTGTCACACCTTTTGCATACACCTGAAGGCCGAGTCCTCCTATTCTTGCCATTCCCAGAGGAGACATTATTCCTAAGAATCCCTTGTCTACAGTCTCTTCTCAGATGTCCTATTTTACCACAATTAAAACATTTGGTATTTTGATGTGTCCTCATAACATTGGAAATTGTTTCTCCTACCCAAGCTTCAATACTACAGTCAAGTGTCTTGACATTCATTGTATGCAAGATCCATTCATCCATTGGTGCTGATCTGATATTTAAAGGCTCAAGGATCTTCTTGCATTCTATGTTGGCATTCTCAAAAGCCAAAGATTCAAATTAGTACACATCTAGCTTCTGAGTCTGTTACCCCTATTTGTACAGCCTTAATTAATCTTTGTAAAAAGTCATTAAAGGGTTTTCTATGACCCTGTTTAACCCTAATATATGATTTGGTCTTTTTTTCTTGGTTCCTGAATCTTGTCCCAAGCATTTAAAGCTGCTGTGCTCCATAGGGACAAGGTGTGTTCATTGTAAGGAGCCTGTCCTGAGGTTCAGAGTATAGTCTCTCACCCAGAATTTGATCTTGGGAAATCTCAAGTCCTTTTGCTTTCCCCTGTTGCTCTAAAATTTTTGCTGCTTCTCTCCAATAACATTTCCAAAGCAGCTGAGGTCCATTTTCTAGGATTGCTGAGATTAACTGAATCCAGTCTTGTGGCATTGATTTGTTGCTTGAAGCCCATGTTTTGACCATTTCCCTAACAAAGGATGAATGTATTTCATGAGCTACAATAGTTTGTTTAATTTCCTTTAGATCAGTCATATGTACGGGCTCTATCTTAGGGTATTTGGAGACAGATGCTCTTTCTGATGATATCACTGGAAAAGCTAGTGTAAATCTGGGTAAGCTATCCTGGAGTTTGGTAAATACTGATAAGCCTTTGTACCTTTTGTCCCTGGTCATCAAATTCAATAAATTCCTCAATCTTTTCAAATCTTTTTACCACTGTCTTTTGTAAAGTCTGGATCTCCTATCCAGTGTTCTGTTCTAATGTCCTCATTGAGGATTCCAAGGTGTGAAGTTTGTCTAGTAAAAATAAGGCCTCATCTTTGGACATAATTTTTATAGCATGCATATTACCTTCCTGGAGAGACATTCTATCAGTCAATCTATTATAACCATTTTTACAGAGTCTGATTAATACATTCAACAGCACGCATTCTCCCAGACAATGTCTTAGCACCCTCTGTCATTGA
>NW_026067891.1:293189-304913 GCF_014885135.2 Alexandromys fortis
TTTGCTGTATCCTTCTCCAGAGTGCTGAATTTCCCTCATTCTTGGCCCTATTATCAAATTATGTTTTTAAGAAGAAAATATGAAGGACAAAGCTAATCCCCAGAATCAAATAGAGGGATGTAGTAAATTTATAATTTATATCTTAAATTATAAATCTTACCTGTGGTTGAGTTTGAGCTGGAATAGGTACAATAACCATTACCTGCCAGCAGGTGTCAAGGTGCACTTGTAACCACATGGCTGATTTAAATCTGAATTTTAGTGTTAAATGCTAAAAGATATGCTCAGATTAAAAGAAGTTATTTAGTGTAAATCACAGACTGTGTGCTCCATGGAAGTCCCTGATTGGTCAGCAGCCACATGAGCACAAATGCCAAACAGAGACAACCAGGGAAGCCTGTGTCTGTGAGTGCTGGAAAGCTGGACCCAGAAACTGGCTGAGATGTTTAATGAGAAAATATGAAGGACTGTGTCTAGTGGCTACTCAGGGCCACTGTGTGGGAATTCTCTACCCAAATGAATGGTGTGGAGCCTGATGGCAGCTGACTAGAGCCACTAGAGACCCAAGCCCCACAAATAGGGTGCCAACTGTAGAAGTTAACTTGATTTGGGAAATAACCAGGCTAGCAAAAAGATAAACAATTATATTTTTAATTATTATAAGGGGAAAACTCATGAAACTGGAATGAGAAGTTAAAGCTCAGCTGTGCGGCGAGGGAAACACACACACACAAACACACACACACACACACAAAGAGAGAGAGCGCACCTGGGCCATGCGTCTGTTTCTCTCCAGGTCCCAGAAAGCCACACCCTAACTTGGTCCCACCTCTTAACGATAATTGGTTAACAAGGCTTCCCCCTCACTTACTCACCTGTTTGACATATATGAAAATATTTCATTTGCTTGTATTACTTTATGTGTAAGAATGTTTTGTCTGCATGTAAGTATTTCCACCACATGTGTGCCTGGTGCCTGTGGAGGTCAGAAGAGGGTGTCAGATTTCCTGGAACTGGAGTTATGGCTGCTTGAGAGCTGCCATATGGGTACTGGGAACTGAACCCTGGTCCTCCGCACCAAGTGCTCTTAACCATTGAGTCATCTCTCTAGCCCAACCTTTTATTTTTTTTTTTAACTGGAATTAAAACCCACTTGAATCTTTAAATTATGGGGAGGATTTGCTGTTCAGGTTTTTGTCTACTTGACACAAGCCGTAGCCATATGGGAAGATGGAACCTCAGTCGAGAAACTGCGTCCATTGGACAGCCTGCAGGCAGGTCTGTGGGCATTTTATTGATTAATGGTTGATGTGGGAGGACCCAGCCCACTGTGGTCAGTGCCAACCCTGGGCAGGTGGTCCTGGGTGGTATAAGGAAGCAGGCTAAGCAAGTCACGGAGAGCAAGACAGTAAGCAACATTCTTCCATGGGCTCTGCTTCAGTTCCTCCAGGTTCCAGCTTCACTCAGTGATGGAGTACAATATAGAAGTAAGCCACACAAACTCTTTCCTCCCCAAAGTGCTTTTGGCTGTGGTGTTTATCACAGCAACAGAAACCTAAACCATAGATCTCAACCTTCCTAATCCCGTGGCCCTTTAATACAGTCTCTCATGCTGTGGTGACCCCCAACCATAAAATTATTTTCATTGCTACTTCATAACTGTAATTTTGCTACTGTTAAGAATTGTAATGCAAATATTTTTAGAGACAGAGCTTCGTCTATAGTTTGAGAAACTATAATAAGAGGTTCAATCATCAACTTCCTTTTACTACTAGGAAATACCCGTGCCTGAGTTCCTGTTAAAAGAACAGAAGGTCCACTGGGTCTTGGCTGTGGAGGCTGCAAGCCCAGGAGTAGAGTGCTGGCATCTGGCCCTTCTCCATATATTATACTATGGTACCACAGGGGGCACATTCAACCACAGGAGACAACAGGCAGCTTCAGACCCCACCCCCACCCCAACTCCTCCAGGTTCATAAGACCAGAAAAACCAGCCAACTCACCAAGGCCCCTGTCTGCAGGACTGAGAGGTCCCACTTCAGGTTCCTTGCTTTCTTAACAGAAGGGGACAGTCCCAACCTAGCTGAAGGGGGTGTTCCCATCCCAGCCACTCAGGATGTGTGGTTTCCTTGGCGCTGGAAATGATGGCCTCTTTGGACCTTTTGTTCTTCTGTTTGAATGTCAAGGCCCAAGGGCAGGGACCTAATTGGCAGCTAGCTGTCTCCTGCATCTTCCCCACCCTGCCCTCCCCAGGAGGATAGGGGAAGGCCATCTCTTTCTCACAGAGGGGAGAGGGAAATGCCAGCCCAGGAGCGTGGGAGTGACATGTTCTCCTTCCCATTAGCTTGTTGATGGGTGTGAGGTTGTTCTTTGGAATGCTAAAGAATGTTCTGGAATTACAAAGAAGAGACGCTTACTCAACCTTGTAAATATGGCAAAAAAAGCAACATTAAATTATATATTGTGAAAGAGCAAATCATATGGCATATGAGCTATATTTAATTTATTTATGTGTCTTAGGCATCTGAGTTTACCCTTGTCTGTCTCGAGCCTGTGTTGGCCTGGAACCTGGGCTCTCACTGCTATCAGTCCTTCTGGGAGCTTCCAGGGATGCAGGTGGAGTAGGGAGCCCTGGAATCCAGCAGCCTGTCACCCCAAGGCAGATTTGTGGTCTGGAGGATCTACAGGGGTGATCCCTGTACAGGCGACCAAGTGGGGCAGCAGCAACCCCAGGCCAAGCATTCTCTCCTGACTCACGGAGGAAAAAGGCACAGGATTCTTTGATGAAGTCAAGATACCTGGATCTTGGATCTGGAAGCTGAACAAGATCACCCAAGTGGTTTCAAATGAACGGACACAGTTTTATCATTGGGGTTTTGGTAGAATGATATTTGCTTTATTTGTTTTTCAGTCTTATCAGAACTCTTTTGTTTCTGCTATTACTTTAAATCAAGATCCTGGAGTAAAGACATCACCCAGTCTGGCTCCCACAGGGGAGCCCTTCTCCCTGAACTGTCTGCAGGGGAGGAAGAGGGTGAATGTTCTTACCCTGCAGTTTTGCAGGGACTTTCCATGTCCTCTAAGGGGCTGAGATGTAAAGCCCTGCATGGCATGTACTTAAACACCTGTGAACAGAACCGGGTCTTCTGTGTGGAAGCTTGGAATGTGTCTAAGTCTCAGAAGCCCAACTCAACGGGGCTTGAGTATAAAAGGAATTTGTTGGTTTGTTAAGGGGAAGCAACCAAGGCTTCAGGTATGGTTTGAACTAGGGTATCAAAAAAGATCCCCTATCCTCAGTTTCTTTTTCTACATTTCTTGGCTCTGTTTCAAGTGATTCGTTTGTACCTTCAGGGCGAACCTCCTCTGTGATAAGGGCATCTGGCCAGCACCAACCTAGATTCCTTCTGGAAGGTTCTGCTTTCTCTTAGTAGGGCCACAGTGAGCACCCATCTTAGAAGGACCATAGTGAGCACTCATTTTAGAAGGACCACAGTGAGCACCCATCTTAGAAGGACCACAGTGAGCACCCATCTTAGTAGGGCCACAGTGAGCACCCATCTTAGAAGGACCATAGTGAGCACTCATTTTAGAAGGACCACAGTGAGCACCCATCTTAGAAGGACCACAGTGAGCACTCATCTTAGAAGGACCACAGTGAGCACCAATTCAAACCATCTTGACTCCACAGCTCTGGGATTCTGGAAATCTGAAGATGCATGCTCAAATTGGCATCTCCCGCTTCCTGGCAGTGTGGCCTCGGCAAGTCATTTGACTCGTGGGGTCTTAGATGCCCCAGGAGGGTGCAGGGGGGTTAACAGTGCTAGGGTAAGAGGTGACCTTGGCCCCAAGCAAACCCTGGGTGCAGTATGGGTGCTGTCTTTATTCTGATGTGTAGGTTGGTGCTTAGAAAAATGTCAGTGGAATTTTTGGGAAGAGGCAGTGACTGGGAGAGGATGAAGTAGAAAAGGCCGGAACACAAAGGACAGGAGGAACGGATATTTCTCAAAGACGACCACGGCAGCCAGGCCGAGCACATACCTTGCATGGGAGGTGTGGCCAGGGGGTCTGTGGGCAGACACGGAGCCAGGTGGACCAGTTGGAGACATCCACTCAACGCCACCATCCAGGTCATGGCTCTGCCTGGAGGTGCCCTGCTGCTCTGGAGGGCAGCATCCTAACTCAGCTCCCACAGCTGGAAGAGACAGACAGGTGCTGCGGGATGGGCTCCCTGACCAAGACAACAAGTCTGCCTTCACGATTGTTAGTGTGTAGCGAGAACTAGAGGACTTTGGGGCCACACAGTCTCCTTGGCCTGACATTCAGCGGAGTCTGAAGCAGAAGCTGGCTTAGAGCCACAGGCAAGGAGTTCCACTCCCCATCCCCACGCCCTTCTTCTCCCTGTCCCACTTCCCTTTGCTCCTCCATCCTTCTCTCTCTCTTTCACCACCCTCTTCTTTCCCTTTTTCTTTTTCTCTCAATCTCTCTTCTCTCCTTCTCACCACTTTATAAGTGTATTTAAATAGAAATGTGTATTTTTTTTTTACAAAAATATTAGCATAATGTTCTAGGCATAGTGGTGGCATGCTTCTGTAATCTTAGTATTTGGAAGGCTGAGACAGGGAAATTACAAGTTTGAGAACAGCTTCTGTTACCTGGTGAGTTCTAGGCCAGCTTGAGCTACTTAGCAAGACCCTGTCTCAAAAACCCAGCCATGACAGTGAAGAGTCCCCACGCCTGCCCTAGTTTGTTGTTGCTGTGATAAAAATGCCACACGAAGAGTAGCTTATGGGAGAAAGGGTTTATTTGGCCAACAGCTCCCGATTGCATCACATTGTGGGGGAATCAAAGCAGAGACTTGAAGCATCTAGTCACATCACAGCCACAGTCAAGAGCAGGGATAAATGAGCGCATGCACGCTTAGTGCTCAGGTCACCTTCTCTACTCTCAATGCAGTCCAGGACCCAAGTCCTGGAAGTGGTGCAGTGCACATTCAAGGTGGGTCGTCCCTCCTCAGTTAACCTAATTAAGAAACCCTCCAGGCAGTGTCCTCTACCTCAGCATGATTGTATGCATATACATATACATATGCATATGCACATACACATACACATACACATATACATATACATACACATACACATATACATGTGAGTGTATATGTGTGTGTGTGATCTTCAAATAAATCTACATGGCAGGCATTAATCATTATCATCTTCTAGATGAAGGAATGAAGGCACAGAAAGAAGGCACTGGCTTTGGTTTGAATGGTCTGGGAACTTAATCCCCGAGTTTGTGTGCGGATTGGACGTCAGGCCTTCGGGTGGCAAGGAAGAACTGATGATGTCATCAGGATGGAGTCACAGAGGACCAGTGGCTTTAGAAGAAGAGAGGCCCGAGCTAGCCCTCCTTCCATCTTGCTTACCCTCTGCCATGCTAGGATGTGCTCAGAAAGTGCTTGACAAGGCTGTTGATATCAAGGGACTTCTTAGCCTCCAGATTTCTTTATGAGCCATCTCATGTCCAATATTTGGTTTTAACAATAGATGACGGAGTAAGTGGACTGGGGGGATGGCTTAGTTGCATAAACATGAAGACTTAAGATTGTCAGCACCCTTGTTTACAAATAAAGCCAGGAACCTGGTGCTGGGTGTGTGTATGTTGTGTGTGTGTGTGTGTGTGTGTGTGTGTGTGTGTTTGGGTGGACAGAGGCAGAGAGGTCCCCATGCTGCATTGGCCAATCTAGCTGAAATATTGGTCCCATGAGAGACCTTGTATCAAATAGTTAGGTAGACAATGATAGAGGAAGACATACTGACATCCACTTCTGGCATATGCATACACAGAAGAGTACGTTTATAAATACAAGTTCATTTGCACACACATCCTCATGTGTGCACTCTCACACGATCCAGCACATATGACATGCTCTTTCATCTCTTTGTACCTTTAGAATAAGTTCCTGGACATGTAACTTCTTACCAACTTGTCACTTCAAGCCACTCTCCTGGTTTATGTTCTCACTAGCTTGTAGAGAAATATAAACACACATGTTTTTCAGTGGGACAGATAACCTATGTCTTGTGGTTTGGTTTGTGCTGCGTTAGTTTAAGTTCCGTGGAGTGTGTTTTATTATCAAAGCTCTTGATTGATTTTTTTTCTTTTAGGTTGTCAGTCTTTCTTACTGCTTTATAAGAATATATTATATATAATACATAGCTATATATAAGACTATATAATATAAAATTATATAAAAATTATATATGTAAGTTATACAATATAAATATAAAAATCATTTTAGAGATATATTATGAAATACAACACATACAGAGAAGAGTCTGCCCATTCCTCTTCACTCCTAGATATAAATATTCCAATCAGCTCTGAAGCACTCAGTGGAGATGTTACTTAGAGCTGCATGGAGCCCATTGGTTAATTTGAAGAGAAATGTTTTGTTTTGGATATTGGGATTTTTCACTAAGAACATTATCTCTGTCAAGACTGAATCAGGAAGCTATAAACGTGATAGAATCAACAAACCCATATGGAGCAGCAACGCTGAAGCAGAGATGAATTGTCTCCACCCAAGGAGAAGTCGAGAACCAGATGGCTTTGAGGCCAAGTCTCAGCAAACCTTTAAGAAAGCATTAATGGCAATACTCCTCAAACTGTTCTACATGGAAGAGAGAGAGGGCACATTCCCAAATGCATTCTGTGAGACCAGGGTTATCGGAGAAATGCTTGCAAGCTGGCTTTAAAAACACATGAAGGGGGTACAACATGATCAAGCAGGTTTCATCACAGAGATGTGGGTTGAACAAATACATCAGGAAAAGGGACAGAGTGCTGAATGTGAGACAGAGACCACCTGGCCGTCGCAGTCGATGCAGAAGAGACATTAGACTGTTCAGTGTCCCTTTATAGCAACAGACCCAAGCACAATAAAGGCTACGAATGTCAACCCTGAGGCCAACATTATACTCAATAGAGGAAGCAATGGAAACATCTCACCCAACATCAGGCTTGAGGCAAAATCTCGCCCTCAGGGCTCTTGCTCAGTACAAGGCTTGAATTTTGGCTATGGTGATAGGAAAACAAGAGGAAACAGAACTAAGTGAACCAGGAAGGGAAAAAGTCCGAATGTCCCTCTTTGCAGGTGACATACTTAAAGGATCACCTATGGACTCTACTAAAAAACCTCTTATGCCTGATATATATTTTAAACAAAATAGCAGGATAAATATCAATAGCCTTTCTACATAGCAACAGTGATCTGGCCAAGCAAGAAATCAGGAAAAATATCCCATTCACAATAGTTTATTTTATGTCATGTGTATGAATGTTTTGCTTGCATGTATGTAAATGCACCATATATGTTCAGTGCTTGCAGAGGCCAGAAGTGTTGGATCTCCTGAAACTAGAGCTATAGGCAATTGTTAACCTCTATGTAAGTGCTGGGTACTGAACCCAGGTCCATAGCAAGGGCCACCAGTGCTCTTAACCACTGAGCCTTTTCTCCAGCTTCTCATTCACAGTCATTTAAAAGTGACCTGTGAAATGAACCAAACCTAACTTCTACTTGAATACATTGGAGAAAGAAACTGAGGAAGACACTAGGGGATGGAAGGACCTTCATGCTCACTCATTACAAGAATTATTATTGCAAAGATGATCATGTTGTCCAAAGACACCTACAGATTCAATGCAATACCACAAAATTCCAATGATATTTCTCATGACACAAGAGAGTATGATCTTAAAACTGACACAGAAGCACTAAGGACCTTGGACAGATAAACCAGTCCTAGAATGGAGGAGTAATGCTAGAGATGCCACAATGCCTCCAAATTATAGTAAATTATAATTATGCCACAAGTGATATTGCATTATAATATCTTAAATTATATTACAGAGCCATAATAAAAACTGCATGATGCTGTTATTATAAAACCAGACATGGAGACTAATGGAACAGGAAAGAGAACCCAGAAATAAATTTGTATCATACTAGTCACCTAATCTTTGAGGGAACTATCAAAAGCATGCATTAGAAAAAAGACAGCTTCTTCAACAGCATCACAAATGGTGCTGAGAAAACATCACAAGAAAAAGGCAGAAAATCCACATTAAACCCCCAGTCAGTAAATGGGTTAATGAAGGAACTGAGTATTTCTCATAGAAGAAAGCACAAGCAAATGGCCAAAGTATGTTTGGAAAAGTTTTTACTAGCCTGGGCTATCAGGAAAATGCAAATTGAGATAGCTTTGAGATTCCATCTCAAACTCAGAAGGGCTGTCCTCAAGAAAACAAATGTTGGTAAGGAGGAGAAAGAGGAGTCCTTATTTATGAACAGGGGATGTAAACTTGCGCAGCCTCTATGAAAGTCAGCATGGAGGTTCAAGGGCTATATAGAAACCTACTACAGTAAAGTTTCTTAAACTAATATGTACATATATGAAAGAAATCTAAATGAAATTACTACAATCACCAAAATATGGGGAGGACAAAGAAGTCTATCTTTTGCCATCAAATGAAACCTCCAGTGTCCGGAATGGGTTACAGCTAAAGAGTTGCAGGCCATATGGGCCCCACAGAAACCCTCCAACAACAAGGCGATTGCCAAGGTTATTGGTTGCTTTCTACAAATTGACAGCAAGGTCCTATTCCTGGATAACACCTTCATAATCCACTGAACAAGGGGAAATCAATCTGGTGTCTACCAAAAACCTTCATTCCTACTGACTAATGTTCATGGTACCAAAAGTTATTCTGAATGCTACCAGAGGAAAAAGGTAAATATCAACCCAGCTACAACCCCTTTTTGGATCTGCAATAGTGACCTGTCTGAAAAGTACACTGGTGCACCAGTGGCACAGAAGTTGTGGGAGCAACCAACCACTATTCGGTTGGATTTAAGACTCACTGCCTGAGATGGAGCCTATGACTGACATTACATGGGTGGCCAAGAACCTGAGTCAGACTGTGAATCTAGGCGAAAACCAAATACTCCTGTTCTGCTAAAGGAACATAGCAATAACATGACTCCTAGTGATATTCTGGTATACTCATAGAACATTATCTTGCTCAGCTGTTATCAGAGAAGCTTCCTCCCTCAGTAGATGGGAACAAATATAGAGACCCAAAGTGGGCAACGTGCAGAGAGTGAGAGATTCTGGAATCCTCAGTCCTAAATGGGATGTGTTCATCAAATCCTCTCACCCCTCAGAGCTCAGGAAACTCCACAGAAAGGAGGCAGCAAGAGTGTAAGAGTCAGTGGGGTTGAGGGCACCAGGAAATCAAGTAAGGTCTTTTGAAGGCGACAGTGCTGGGTACATATGAACTCACAGAAGACAACAGTGCTGGGTACATATGAACTCACAGAACACAACAGTGCTGGGTATATATGAACTCACAGAAGACGACAGTGCTGGGTACATATGAACTCACAGAACACGACAGTGCTGGGTACATATGAACTTACAAAACACAACAATGCTGGGTACATATGAACTCACAGAAGACAACAGCCCTGGGGTACATATGAACTCACAGAGGTAGCATATTCAGGGCCTGCATGGGTTCAAGCTAGATGGGGTCCCAGTGCTGAGAGGGGACATATGCCCCATCCATAATCCAGAAGCTATCTCTAATTGATAACTTCCCACAAAGGAAAAATTAGTTTTCTCCAATGGAGTCTCACTGGGTATACAAACTACACTTAAGATCAGGCCCCATGCCCAGCAGTAGATGGCCAACACAAAACAAACTCAATGGTACTTTGGAGTTTTTTGGGTTTTTGTTTGTTTGTTTGTTTGTTTTTGCCTCATAATGCCTTTTCCTCCTTTTTTTAAAAACCTTATAGCTTTTTTTCTCATGTACTATGATTTCCAATCTTATATTTTTTATGGGGTTTCTGTGTGTGAATGTGTGTATGTATGTGTGTGTGCATGTGCACGTACGTGTGCATGTCTACATCTATGTATAAGCTTTGCGCTCTTTCTTTGGCTCTTTTTTTCTGTTGTTTTGCCCCATTTTGGCTTGTTTTTATTTTATTTTTTAATGCCTGTTTGTTTTCTAATGAGAGAGAAATAAAGGGTATGGATTTGGATGGATGGGGAAGCAGGGAGGATCTGGACAGAACTGGGGGAGGGAATACTATAATTGGAATATATTGTGTGTACATTTTCAACTTTAAAAATTTTTAAAAATAAATTAACTAAAAAAATGAAAATTGGAAACAAAAAGCTAAATTAGAAATACCACATGACAGCTATACACTCCCAGATATGCACCGAAACTAAGTCAACACTAAGTTAAGATTCTCACATGCTCTTGTTTACTGTTTGCATTGTTCACAACAGGAAGACATGAACCAGCTTAGATGCCCATCAACTGATAAATTAATAAAGAAAACATACATGCAATGTACACTTAGTAGTATGTTTTCAGCTTTAATGAAAAATGAAATCATGACATTTACAGGAAAACATATGCAAATGGAGCTCAAAATATTTTAGTTTTTGTTTTAGATTGTATCTCATGTAGCTGAGGCTGACCATGTGTGGTGCTTGAATAAGAATGGCTCCCATAGGCTCATACGATGCTTAGTCATAAGAGAGTGGCACTACTTGAAAAGGATTAATAGGTGTGGCCTTGTTAGTTGGCATGAGCTTGTTGGAGGAAGTGTGTCACTCAGGGGTGGACTTTGAGATTCTTCCTTCTGCCTGCATATCCAGATACAGAACTCTCAGCTACTTCTCCAGTTGCCATGGTCATTGAATCTCTTCACAGCAATAGAACAAGACACTATGTATCCTGCATTCTGATACTCCTGCCTCCACTTTCTCAGTACTGAGATTACAGGCATTTATCATCTCTCTTGATCTTCATGGTTCCAGGGTTTGTGCATGCTAGAAAGCACTCTGCCAGGTTGCTACCAACACTCTCAACTTCAGAAGTGTTTAAGTTAAGCAAAAAGCCAGGCTCTCTCTCTCTCTGTCTCTCTCTGTCTCTGTCTCTCTGTCTCTGTCTCTGTCTCTCTCTCTCTCTGTGTGTGTGTGTGTGTGTGTGTGTGTGTGAGAGAGAGAGAGAGAGAGAGAGAGAGAGAGAGAGAGAGAGAGAGAGAGAGAGAGAAAGACTGGTGAAAGTAGAAAAGGGATCATGAAAAGGGAGAAAGAGATCCTGAAAGAGAGAAAGGGAGAGGACAGTGGCATTAATGGTACATAAAAGCAGGAGAGAGGAATGCTTGGACTGAGAGCGGGATCAGCAAGAGGAAGATTATGTTCATAAAATATTCTTTCATCTATTGGCTCTATGAAAAATAAAACATTTAAGATCAATCTATCTGGTTGGTAGGCTACTAACAATCCAACCCTGAGTTTTCTTTCTAGGGAGAGGAATCTGCTCATCTAGTTTTTCCTGTCATTAGCTTCTTAGGCTTTCCATTTCTTCTTGAGTCAATTTTTTTCTTTCTGGCTTTTTGAGACAGGGTTTCTCTGTGTATCTTTGGCTGGCTGTCCTAGAACTCACTTTGTAGACTGTGCTGGCCTCAAATTTGCAGATTTGCCTGCCTCTGCCTCCCAAGTGCTGGGATTAAAGACATGTGCCACCACACCCAACTTCTTGAGTCAGTTTTAATGAGTTATATTATGAGAATAATTTGTTCTTTTGTCTGTGTTCTTCAATAACTTGGCAAAATTTCCCATTTTTGTGTTGTTTTCTTAATAT